>NW_018479999.1:116854-238596 GCF_002113885.1 Mizuhopecten yessoensis | reverse complement strand
TCTCTTATTTTGTGTGTGTTTATGTGTGGGTAAGCCTGAGAAGACCTTGTTGGTAGGGCTTTCCCCAACCCTTGGAAACCTCAGGATTCCCAGGCATTCTAATTATTTTGTATGATTTGCTGTTCTTTCTGTATTTACTAAACTAATTCAAGTTTCATTAACTTCTCTCTTCATCTCTGTAGTTAACTGATGTATTTATGTGCATGTAAGAATCAATTAATAATATTTGATTTGTATTTTGACTACACTGTATATTTTTGTAACTCTTCAATTTGGAGGAAATAAAGAAATAATAATAGCACATTTTGGCTTAATGCTGCCCAGAATTTTGACAAGGGTTGACAGCTAAGGTCATTGACGAACGTGCCTCGATGTGTGTTGGTAGGCCCGAAGTCAGTGGTCCGAGTGTTGTGTACGAATATGTTTACAGTGGAGTAAAACCCAAGATATAAGAGAATAAAAACATGTTTAGCCATATGCTAATCTACCGCATAGTCTTCTTGTTAGTAAAAGACATGTGTTAATTGCAAATTACATTATATATATGGCCCACATCGACATATCACATACACTATTATTTTATCATATGAAATGTATCATTACTTCACTTCATAATGCAAGAATATCGCAGAATGCACAAGTTGTCGGATCAATTGAATGCCACCTGCCGAATGTAAATACATGCTAACCTTACAAAAAGATAAACAAATGCCTAATACACCACTGTAGCATAACCTCAAACCAAATGACAGATAAAAAGACTGCTTTTAACAGGTATTCCATCTTTTCATATTGCAGAGTTATCTGCTCTTGTGAGCAGGTATTGATTGTTACGTCATTTGTTTGTGAGAGTAACGTCATCAATTTTTGAGAAAACGACGTAATTTTCTCACACAAATTAAGGACGTAACAATCAAAACCTGCTCACAAGAGCAGATAACTCTGCAAAACTAAAATACGGAATAGAGTAGGTAAGAGAGAAAGGAAATAAATGAAGTCGTTAGTGTTAAGAGAGAGAGAGAGAGAGAGAGAGAGAGAGAGAGAGAGAGTAAACGGACGACGACGCATTTAGCGATTAAATGATCGGAAGTAAACGACGTAGTAGCTTGACAAATTATCGACCAAGACATGGAGGCTGTTTTGGAGACTTCTACAAATGGCGAATGGCAAGGAAAATAGAATCTCTGACGTCTTTTGTGTATAGTGTATGTAAAGCAAGAAGAGAAGTGGAAACATCCAGATCACAAAACAGAGCAAAGACAACAAAGGAGAACAGGAGGGAAGAGAAGGGAACATGAGACTAGAGAAGGGGTTATGCCAGTAATTTAACACACCACCAAAGAATAACACAGGGCAGGGCTACAACCGTTGACCGAAGAACTTATGGAGTAGTTTCATCGCCTAAATATGTAGAAAAACTCTGGAAGGAAAGGCATGAAAGAACGATAAAAAATGTTTTGTCAAAATACCCTTGCATTTCCCAAAAGGAATAATAAAAAAGTTGCAAGAACCGAAGGTCCAAGGATGAAGTGGTCTCATTTTCCTTGTACGTTTCCAGGATTTCCATGTTATTCATTTGTTCATATTTTGTCTTAGTTTTATAGATTTTGAACCCGAACAAAACTTTCGTTGATTTTTTGTGACCTCTGTAGTATGAAACAAACGTCGTTATTCACAGCCGTATTTTATTGATATAACACGTGTGCATCCCAAACGGTATGTGTCATATGTAACAACATTGGATTTTAAACCTGTTACCAATATACGCGCTGTTAAATATGTATATATTGCTATCTAACATAATATTATATATTTAATTCCACTTTGCAATTCGTATCTAAGGAAGATTGCTTTGTAAGAGTCGGACTGTAAATAAACACACCGTGCATATACAGTCTAACACCAAACTGTAGTATCATAACTGGTGCTACTGTCTGTGGATGTTCAACAAGTGTGGTGTAGCAGGAGAAAGAGAAAATGTATTCGAAAATCCAGGACCCTCCGAACTCTAGACGGACGCTTTACCAACTAAGCTACCTGGTCGCCAACGATCGACCCAGTCCAGTTCCGCCACAGTCTTCATATCTTGTGATCTGGCCAGATAAAATATTATGTTAAATAGCGATGTATACATATTTAACATCGCATATACTGGTATAATACCAGAGCGATATAGAAAGAGTGTATGATTGGTGCACTGTGTGGAAAATGAAAGTGAATGTGAAGAAGTGCTGCCAGGTCATTTTTACAAACAAGAAGAAATGTATGAATTTTAATAACACTATGAGCGGTGGGAATCTGAAGAATGAAATGTGTGTGAAAGATCTTGGTGTTTGGCTGACCTCTTCAATGAGTTTCAGTACCCACATTAGACGTACTGTTTCCAAATCAATGCGAATGCTCGGTTTTATAAAACGTACATGTAAATCGATAAAACTAGGGCAAAATATGAACGAAGTAAAGATATACATAGAGATCATGAAAAAAGTACAAAATGATACATAAAATAGCACATGATCTAACACCAAACAGTCCCTAGACTATTACGGTAGTATCATAACTGGTTGTCGTATACATTTCTTGTGATCTGGCCCCGGTAGCTCAGAGATCGGTTAGTTAACCAGTGGTCAGGGGAACATTTAAATATTAATACAACAAAACCAGGAACATTTGACATCCTGTCAATGCTACAGATTTGTTAAGGCAGATCGGATTTCACGAGTATAGCAAAATAACTATACCTTTGACAAAGCGAAACGCCAATGGAACACATTGATATATTCTGTCATACAAGTTAAGTCTGAGTAGGCTAACCGGTAAATAAATGGAAACAATTGCGATCCGAGAGCACCAACTTATTTTCTTTTACATATCGGGCAGTAGAAAGGTTTTGGACGTAAACAATCTTCCAAGATCACCACTATGTAAATCATTATACTGTAACATTACGCCTGTTTGTTTATGTTTCAGATACTACTTCCGTCACAATGATGCGGGTATTGGCCCCCGCCATTGCTCTGTGTTTCCTAGCAACCGTGAATGAAGCCAAACCTCTGAATCTACGTCCAATTATAGGTATTGGCATAATTTTATACCAATAATGATTTCAGATCTGTGTCATCGTTTTCATAGTACTAATTAAATTTCCAAGGATGTTATATCATATGTGCAGTACCTGAATATGCACTGAAATAAACCCCTTACTACCAATCAAATCTACGTATTCATATTCCACTTTTTAAATGGATACAAATAAATAGAAGCCATGACTATTCTGTTGAGATATAATGTTTGAACTTTTGGACAAAATAATTCCCATTGAAAAATGTGTACAGGCTTGAACTGTTAATCCAGACCCCACTTACCCCGTGGCCTGTTAACCCTGACCCCACTTACCCTGGGACTGTTAATCCTGACACCACTTACCCCGTGGCCTGTTAATCCTGACCCCACTTACCATGGGGCCTGTTAAACCTGACACCACTTACCCTGGGACTGTTAATCCTAACACCACTTACCCTCGGGCCTGTTTAACCTGACTCCACTTACCCTGGGGTCTGTTAATCCTGACCCCACTTACCCTGGGGCCTGTTAAGCCTGACCTCACTTACCCTGGGGCCTGTCAATCCTGAGTCCACTTACCCTGGGGCCTGTTAAACCTGACAACACTTACCCTGGGCCTATTAAACCTTGACACCACTAACCCTGGGCCTGTTAAACCTGCCACCACTAACCATGGGGACTGTTAATCCTGACACCACTTACCATAGGGCTTGTTAACTCTGACACCACTTACCCTGGGGCCTGTTTATCATGACATCACCTACCCTGTCGCCTGTTTATCCTGATACTTCTTACCCTGGGGACTATTATTAAACCTGACACCACTTACCCTGTGGCCTGTTTATTATGACATCACATACCCTGTCGCCTGTTTATCCTGATACTTCTTACCATGGGGCTTGTTAATCCAGACCCCACTTACCCTGTGGCCTGTTAATCCTGACCCAACTTACCCTGGGGCCTGTTAAACCTGACACCACTAACGCTGGGGACTGTTAATCCTGACACCACTTACCCGGGGGACTATTAATCCTGACACCACTTACCATGGGGCCTGCTTATCCTCACCCCACTTACACTGGGACCTGTTAATCATGACCCCACTTACCCTGGGGACTGGTAATCCTGACATCACTTACCATGGGGCCTGTTAATCCTGACACCACTTACACTGAGGCCGGTTTATCCTGACACCACCTACCCTGTCGCCTGTTTATCCTGATACTTCTTACCCTGGGGACTATTAACCCTGACACCACTTATCACGAGGCCTGTTAACTCTGACCCCACTTACACTGGGGCATGTTAATCCTTACCCCACTTACACTGGGGACTGTTAAACCTGACACCACCTACCCTGTCGCCTGTTTATCCTGATACTTCTTACCCAGGGGCTTGTTAATATTGACACCACTTACTCTTTGACATATCCGTTTATGCAACAACTGGTTTGTCTGTTTTAAATCCATTTTCTGGTATAAACCATGGCGGACCTGCAAATGTGTATGCATGCCTTGCAAGGCTTTGTGAGGGATCGTCTAAAAGTAGCATCATATAGCTCGTCCCGACCTTATTTCATAAACGAACAACTCTGGTCCAAACTATTCAACCGTTTGGATCGCGATAAACGAAAGCGGCCTTGTTGTCCAGCCACAAATTGCACAATAGTATTACAAGTGTAGGCACGAATGAATTAGACCGCACGTGGCAATTTTACGCTTTGTACACAAGCTGTTTGTTTGTAAGACACAGATTCTGTATTATAATGGTAAGTAGACTTCACAATAATGATGTTTTGATTAATACCATAGGGGTGTTGGCACAAGAGACCAGTGGAACGATGTCCTCGAATGGGGACAGCTTTATCATTGCTTCCTACGTGAAATGGGCGGAAGCAGAAGGGGCAAGGATTGTTCCCATCAGGTAAATAATGCTGTATTTACATCAATGTTTTTCGCTATACGAGGCGCGGTAGTGAAGTGGTAGGACGCCGGGCTCGTGACCGAATGTTTGTAGGTTCGAGTCAAGGCACGGCATTGTGTTGTATCTTTGAGCAAGATACTTTACTCGGATTGATCCAGTCTACTCAGCTGTAAATGAGTACGTGGTTAAGCAGTGCTAGAATTGTAGAATGTTATCTGTGAGCGCCGAAATAGCAGCACTGGCTGTATGCCTCCCAGGCAGTTGAGAAATATATTGGCTGTTTATAAAGGCCCTATAACCACGGATACTAATTTGTGAACCGTTTTGAGACAACCTACGAACTAGGTTTTGATAAAGCGGTATAAAAAAAACCTCGAATCATTATTAATGATTATTACAACATCTTGCCACATCAGAAAACAATTTGGGGATGTAATGAGGAAATTAAAGATGTCGATTTACGACGATATGAACATCATCATAAACTAAATACAAACCTGGCAATACGTTCACTTATCAATGGTAAGATACAAGCTACAGGAAACTTTATTCAAAGTCGCATACATGTAAACAAGGAACATTAGCTCTTGAGAGCTTTTATTGCGACAAACATATGTAAAATAGCAATAACACATTGTAGTACAAGTAAAGGGAGATAATAACATATATTGATAAAAAGCAATACAAATTATCACAGAAAAAGAAATTATTATATCCCAGTGATGAGTTGTGTTATGTACTGGTTTGCACTCCTGGGGAAGGCGCTAGTGTTTGTAATTGCCTCTAGCTATTCTTTATCTGGACAACATTTCGAGACCATCGTGCTCTTAGCAGGATTGCTGATATATCCTCGAACTCAAGAACTATTTAGTTCTCAAAGCAGAAGGTAACGCAAATACTTCAGGTGTTGACATGAGACGGTGACCGCTGTATTGACTCTAATGTTTTCTACCACACTACGCTGTGTTATTCCACTCTCAGATCATTGTATAAACACGCAGACTGTTAGATAAATATTAGTTATATTCCACCCGTGGTATATGACCTTCACGAGTTTTGATTGGTCGAGAAGACGAACTTTGACCAGGAGGACTTTTTCCACGCGCTTTTTGCCACATGCTGTTTTGTTTACGTCGTCTGCTGTCAACAAATGTTGGTGACTGTGTGAGGATATGCGGAAAAGTGGGTTATTAAGGCAATATTAAAAGAATATGATACTTAAAAATTTGATCGCTAGTTTTAGGCAAACTTGCTTCAGACGCTCGATATCGTTTCGACGTCACACCGTCGCGTGTCCAGGTCGTGAAAGATATGTCACAGTGTCGGAAAATATTTCATTCTCCCAACGTTTCGTTATCGCTATTTGGACGGTCTGACTATGGCTGAACTTTGACTAGAAACTTCAACCATAGCAGCGTCACGAAGAAACGTAGGCCTATATGGTTTTGGACATTGATAGCGATAAGTTCGTCTTCATTACCTGACGAGAGGCAGACTTTGTACGATATGCTTACGTACATATAGTCCGTGGTTAACTTATATAAATTAATGCAATGCTGCTACTCTCAATATTTAAAGTCGTTCATCTATTATATTTTTTCATGAAGTTGTTGCCGACCGTTGTTGACAATTATTAAATTGTAAAAAAATAATATTTTTTTTGATATGAGTGACTTTTTACATATGGGTCATATCATTACGCCATCCTTGTCAACAAACACGTGTGTGTATGCTATTTCCAACTGATCATGAAATTGTGGTAGATACAGATCACACAACTCGTGGTTGTTGAGTATGGTATTTATTTCACTCCCATTAGTTAATTTTCGAAAGTTACAGAAAGACACTTGCTAAAGCTGGTGTCTTTTGTAACTTTTGAAAATTAACTAATTCGAGTGAAATAAATACCATATTCAACAACCACGAGTTGTGTAACCTCTATATATTCATTTTAAGGATAAAAGAGCCGGATGAGTACTACGAGGATATCTTTCAGAGAATAAACGGGTAAGTATTTTGTCCTCAACCGGTAAGAAAATGTTAACATTCATGTAAATGTTATAAAAAACCATCATTGATATACGACTGCGTAAGTCGTCTTCGGTTAGTCCAGTTCGACTGAAATCGTAACAATGTAGACTGCTGCCATGTTTATAACAAAACATTCAATTATTTGATAAACAGAAAAAAAAAACCTATAGAAAATAAAAATAAAACTGTGGCAGAACAACTGTAGTCTATTCAACATTTATTTCTCAGAGAATATGGACGAAAACCAGCAGTTCCATCGGGTGTCCGCATACTGCCATACATTAGCATATACACGTCATTTGCAATTACAAAAGAATAATAATATTGCTGTTTATTTTTTAAAACCTCATGGCGTGACGTTGTTATTTCCATACTGACGTCACAATCAAATTACAATTCAGTTTGATCGTTTAAACCGTGGCTATGAATTGGGGTCACCTCGGCTCAATAAATATAACATTATGGAATAGCTGCCAAGACACTAACACCACCCGTAATCATTACTATAACATACACATATCTTTATTTTTACAGATAATCTTGTTTTACGTTTAAATTGTCATTCGGTTGTTGTAAAGAAAAGAAAGTGATAATACAGAAAATCATTAAAACATATTTCCTTTCAAACATGATCTACAGTGTTCTTCTCCCCGGTGGAAGTATTGATATTATGACGTCATACCACGCCAAGGCAGCCAAGAAGCTGTACAATATGGCACTAAAGGTACGTATCGTTATTTACTGCGTTCTTATATTTTGCGGATCACTATTTCGCAGTTTTACTCCCGAAACTAATTCGCAGGTTTTTATTTCCCACAAAGCTTTTAACATTCTATTATGAAAGGATTCTTGTAACACAACCAATAAGTATTTCTATGTGACGTTTCGATGACTAGTACAGTATGTGCTCTGTCACCTTCATCAGTTTCAAGAAGGGTAAGCGTCTTCTGCTTCAACGATGACACCAACCATGTAAATCTTAGTTGAAGCGTATATTTATTCACTATCGTGTTACCTACTATTCTGTTTGTACCTGCTTTTTTTTCTATATAACACTTAATATATTTTTGATGATTTGAGATAATTTATTTTAGGCCAATGACAATGGTGATTACTTCCCTATATGGGGTACATGTCAGGGTCTCCAGCTGTTGTCTGCATTGACAGCAGGACAGAATTTGCTGGCTGACAGACCATACAACGGCGTTCTACCTCTGGATTTCAAGCCAGGTAATTCTATTTGCAAATATATTGACCTTAAGCCTGGTGAGTCATTTCGGGCAACCCTTACAATGGTTTTATAACTTTGTGCTTTAAATCGTAGACTTATATTATCAGACAAACTATTAAGAAATTTGTGCTTGCAACGTGTTAAGACTTTTAGACAGATTTGATAATTGGGTGGTCTCCTTGTACTTTTTAAGGTTCTCCATGTGAATTTGTCTTTTGTTCATTATTTGCCCTAGTTTTATCGATTTTTAGTTCTATTTATGGTTTTGATGAGAAGTCGGTTTTCTCTTGTTGCTTCTTGACTTAAACACACTTTATTGCCTTAGAACAAAGTAAACGATAAGACACAACATTAACATTATTTTCAAATTATTTAATTTACATAATAGCTCATTTTATTGTTTCGTTATGTAGTAGACTAATTGTGTACCGAACTACGTGGGCTAGAGTTATCACTATTTGCTGTGGATATCTTTTATTTACTAGGGTAATCTAATAAAGATTTCCCTATGATTTTCTTCTGACGCGGCATTATCTCGTCATCGATAAATGTTACAAGGGATGGTGTGGTTACTCTGATGATGATGTCTTTGCAGACTTCCAGAGCAGTAGGTTGTTCCGGAACCTCCCCGAGGATGTGTACACCGCATTAGCAAAGGAGAACGTCACTTCCAATCTCCACATGTATGGGTTGACGCCACAGGTAACATACCTTGTCTAAGCATCACTCTGTATGGATCCTCGCAATTGCATTGGTTCATGTATGTTACATGTTGACGTAATATATCCCATATTCTCTTCTGAGCTCATTATTTGCTGTGACGTCTTATGTTTATATAGTGTCACTTACAAGTGTTGACACTTTCCTTCAGACGCTGTACTGCCAAAAATAACGAAACAATATACATGTATCACTGAAATTTACAACCGAAAATTAGTAATCTGGGTGGTTTGTTTTATTGTGAGGGGTTTAATGTTCTCCCAGTATCTATGGTTCTATGTAGACGGGTGACAAGGGAGAACAGAAAGGAAGAGTAAGTAGGAGTTGTTCTAATCGAATGTTTTTAGTAATTAAGATCGTACAAGGATTTCGATAATTATTATTGGTATATCACCAATTAACACTGATAACATAAAGGCTTTGGTAATATCAACCTTTCATTATAGTCATGTCACTTGAATGGAATATAAGGTTAATCGGCTTACCATACGGTTTAGCTGAAAGCAATAAGGGCCGATACTCTGGTATCTCAAAGACTGCTTTCCCCTAAATTATGACTGATAAGCATGCCTATAATCATTTTTAATTTTTCAATTATTTGCGGTTTTGAGATGAAAACAATGTTAAATCCACTTTTGCATCCATTATTTTGAGAATACAGATCTCGTCTTGGATTCTGCAGTGTNCAGCCCCCCCCCCCCCCTCCCCACACACACAACTCAACCCAGATCATGCGCAGTTGGGTACAAAATATATATTCACATATATTCTGAACAATATGCTTTTAATTCTCATTCACCCTGGTAAGGAAGACATATCAAAGTCATAAAAAACGTTCAGCATGTAGGGGAATGGCAACAACTGGTTCACTTGGTGTCAATATAATATGACCGGGCTGAATGCTTTGCTGGGTGCCTTCGGCATGGTATTTGGTATGAGATCCGCGCTATCACAAGGCGGCAACTACACCGACATACCCTGTCTCCGGCACACACACACATGCACGCATACACAACACACTTGGAGGCACGTCCTTAAATGTCCTAAGCTGTTAATATACCGTTAAACAAAATAAAACCAAACCAAACCAAACCTTTAATTCTGGTATCGGCTTAGTCCTGCACACGCTTCACAACTGAATGTATCACTACAGATATCCTACTGGTGATTTTGCGTATGGGTCTTGGTCGTGTCGATCCAAACATCACACTGGAACTTGTCCATTTCTTTGTTGACGTTGTAATATATTTGTATACTGATTCACACTTTTGATCATTTTCTATATGTAATTTGCTCTTCTATTTTAGAACTACAGTGGAAATAGTCTACTTAAGAATTTCTATCGTGTAATGTCAACAAACTTTGATAAAAACGGAGATGTGTTTATCTCAACTATGGAGGGTAAGTTAGCATTGTTATTCTATTTAGGAACGCCTTCGTTTCTTATTATGAAACCAATCCCATGAACGATAGGCGAAAGGGGATATACACATTTTATTGTGATAATTAAGTGTAAAGATTTTGTCTAAATCAGATCCACATCCAGAATGGGAAATTTCAGAGGGAATTTGTGATAAAAATTCCTTGTTAAAAATATCTGCGTTGAATTGGTCGATTGGTGATTTTCAAGCAGACTGTTTGCATATCACTGGGGGCGAACTCTCTCGGCTGACTTCCTTTCGTTTTCATACAAGGCTGAATTTATTGAAGACATTTATTAGTAAGGGTAACACATTTGATACCTTTGTCAAATGTATATACCCTCTTAACTTTCAATCAAAAATACTACAGACTCTTCTACATAAGCAGATTAGGTCGATATTTCCTTACAACAAAACCATTCAGGACCGCGTACAACTAAGATGTATGATACACATAAGCAAGGTCGATTTTCCGATCATGGACTTTCCCTTTCTTGATATTAACATCTATGCGTCATCCACCTACTGCATGTTAAATTTAATTAACGATAACGATGTTTTTATGATAGCAATGCAGAACTGCATCACAGGGTTCCGAGAGATGAAAGTTGATGGCAAGACGTGTTACACGGTCTCATTATGAGACACATTAACTCCTTGTGTGATATGTAGGTTATGCTGAATTCGATTCGTTTCCCTGCCTAACTTCTCCCATTTTTAGAAACCAGAATTTACTAGGATTGTACCCAATCCACACGGTTGTTGTCATTGATGAAAATGTGCTAGTTTACTTATACTTTATAGAGGGGTTTCCGCGTAACTCTCTCCGTCGTTCGTATTTTTCTCTAGTATGATATAATGCGAGTTCAAATTGCAGTCTTGCTAACACTGCGTATATTTATATTTGTTATTACGTTTAGACAATTTCTAAACATGAAATCAATATTTATTTACAACAGCCATATGTGTATACGTGTATAACAAAACACGTAGGCAAACGATTATTCGTCAATTATTTATTTTGCTTTCAGCCTATCACTACCCGTTTTACGGTGTCCAGTTCCACCCCGAGAAGAACGTGTACAACTGGGACCTTCACTTCGTCAACAACCATGACGCCGACGCAATATTAGCAGCACATTACTTCTCCGACTTCTTCCTTGCTGAAGGTATGCTGATTATTGAGTTAACCTCCATTTTAAAAGCCAAGATACTTTAGGATAGTGCTTCTGTGGGTGCTATGTATGCGTGAGTGCTAGGGACGGCAGGTTTCTGTATTGTCAGGCAATGCTTTAAAAGGAAATCAAAATGCTGTTAGGCATTGGAAAGAAAATACGAAAATCACAAATGATGATGATGATGAAGAGGATGGTGATGATGATGATGATGATGATGATGATGATGATGTGAGAGCGTTAATGATTGTTGAATGCACAATAATGATGTGGGAGTGATAATGAGTGTTGATTGCACAATACATATACGTAATTTGTAATTTATTGTAAAGTATAGTTATCCAATAAGTTGTCAAATAAAAGTTGAATTGTGTATGCGTGTGTGTGTGTGTGTGTGTGTGTGTGTGTGTGTATCATTTTGTATGTTGTCTCTGTATTTTTTTGTATATATGTTATGACTGATAAGTCAACCGACTTAAAGTAATAAAGAACTTGAACTTGAACAATCGGTGTAGCAGATTTATTTTGAATTGTTTTGGTGCCCGCTCTGCAGATGTAGGTGGTATGTAGTGTTTATATAAATGACCGACATGTTTTCTTAGAAGCTGTGAGGACGGTACTCACCTTTGTAGAAAATTTTAAATATGGTTTCTCCGTTATTCATGTTGTCATTTCCTGTTGTCACTGAGTTCTCCTGGTGTGTTGACACAATATTAAAATGTCTTCCTATTTTACTTATGAGGACTTAACGTCATCGTGAACGTTTTCGTGCAGTGAGATTTCTCTTCGGCTTTTCGGTACTTGGTTTAAATACCTTGTGTATAAGTTACTGTTCACTTGTTATTTTCGTGAAGTGTGGATGAGTCACTGATATTAAGAATGGTCTCGCTATGGTTGAATAATTTATGCTGTGTTAAACCTGGGTAAATATATTATTGTAAATTTTCTATGAGGTAGCTCCGTTGGGTAAACACATACAATTAATGACTTAGGGAAACACTTCCATGTTTTACCTTATAACTTGAACATGCTAAGCGACTACTCCATAGAAACTGGTTTCTATATTATCCTCTTGTGTTGACTTATATATATTATTACTTTCTGTTTCCTCAGCCCGGAAGAGTGACCATTCGTTCCCCACAATTGATGAAGAAATCGAAGCACTCATTGACAATTACAACCCCGTGTTTACGAAGAACTCTGCATTTGAAGATATTTACTATTTTAATTTTACAGCCTCACAATAGCCACAAGGGATACGAGCATACGAGCTTCGTTTCCTTAGGACAAAGGCGTTGTGTCCATCCTTTATTGAGTTCTAGATATTTTCGTCATGTTTTAGCTCCTTTACAGCATTGTAGCTCGTACCCATGGAAACACGTTCAATGTTTAATATCAGATGGATAACATCAAATAAAATGGTATTTTTTTTAACGAAAGGATTGCAATTATCTACTGAATCATCACTTGTTCGCTCAATTTTCATTGTATGAAATTCATTTCGTTGTTTTTACGTTTAAAAATGAATGAAATGAAAGATTTCGAAAACTTGCAATAATTTCTTTTTTTTCGGAAAGGGGGGAGGTTACGTCCTATGTACACCTAATAATATACTAGAAGAACATTACAGAAACGACAAGAGGCCCAGAGTGCTTGTATCGCTCACCTGGGACTTTATGCCCAGCAATGGTAGATATGGCTGTGGGTTGAAGATCTCAACCATTTCAAAGTTATGGCCCAGGAAATAAATTCCTAGGCTTGGGATGGGGCCAGACCGAAACGCCAACATTAATGTCATGATATTATTCGTCTCATGATGTCCAGCAATGGTATATATGGTTAAGGGATGATGATCTCAATTGTTTCAATATTATGACCCAATATTTACTCAAATGTTGCCTATTGGGCCCCGCCCCTCTGCCCCCAGGGGTACCACTTCCTCCATTTATACAAAATTGAATCCCTTTTGGGCGAGGATACTCCATGCCAAATTGATTTAAATCCACTCAACCGTTCAGGACAATTTGATTTTTGGGTAGGTGAAAATGCTAAATTTTGTATTACTTAACTGTGCAGCAGCTGCTTCCTCTTTCTAAACCTCACCGGTGTTGCAAATTGGTCTGAACTACTGATGAAACAGAAAGGGGAGATGAACAAAACTCCCTAATGGTATGAATATTTTAAAACATAGATGGGTACTGGTAAATTTCAAATTGATAATGAGTAAAGAATGTATATTAGGAACCATGTCAGCTCGAACGCATTTAAACATTCATTAGATAGTGTGTTCGATTCGTATGAACACTTTGTTAGACCAAGATAAACATGATTGCCAAATTTTATTAGCCACAGGAAGTTAGCACCGGATTCGTTTTTCGTTTTTCGTTATTCGAAAAACGAAAAACGAGTTTTCCCGTTATTCGTTATTCAAAAATTATGTTTTGTTTTTCGTTATTCAAATCGCAAATAAGGATCAGCAGTGCTTTTTAATATCCAGAAAACGATTCTAACACATTAAGGCCAAATACGGCAGTATTTATGTGTATGAGTTCGAAGAACGAAGAACGAAAAACGAATAACGAATAACGAGTTTTCGCGTTATTCGTTATTCATTTTTTTTTATTTTCTGGTTTTTGGTTATTCAAATAGCAAATAAGGTACTGCAGTGCTTTTGGATATCCAGTTAACGATTATAACACACCAAGGCCAAATGGGGCAGTGTTTAGGTGTATGAGTTCGAAAAACGAAAAACGAATAACGAGTTTTCCCGTTATTCGTTATTCAAAAATATTTTTTTGTTTTTCGTTATTCAAATAGCAAATAAGGATCAGCAGTGCTTTTTAATATCCAGAAAACGATTCTAACACATTAAGGCCAAATACGGCAGTGTTTATGTGTATGAGTTCGAAGAACGAAGAACGAGAAACGAATAACGAATAACGAGTTTTCCCGTTATTCGTTATTCATTTTGTTTTTTTGTGTTTTTGGATTTTGGTTATTCAAATAGCAAATAAGATACCGCAGTGCTTTTGGATATCCAGTTAACGATTATAACACACCAAGGCCAAATGGGGCAGTGTTTAGGTGTATGAGTTCGAAAAACGAAAAACGAATAACGAGTTTTCCCGTTATTCGTTATTCAAAAATATTTTTTTGTTTTTCGTTATTCAAATAGCAAATAAGTATCAGCAGTGCTTTTTAATATCCAGAAAACGATTCTAACACATTAAGGCCAATTACGGCAGTGTTTATGTATATGAGTTCGAAGAACGAAGAACGAAAAACGAATAACGAATAACGAATTTTCCCGTTATTCGTTATTCAAAAATTATTTTTTGTTTTTCGTTATTCAAATAGCAAATAAGGATCAGCGGTGCCTTTTTATATCCAGAAAACGATTCTAACACATTAAAGCCAAATACGGCAGTGCTTATGTGTATGAGTTCGAACATACTTGTTCGTAAAAGATACTTGTTCGACTCCCGCCCGTATTGTATTTCTAACATTTTATTCATTCGATGTGATTTTCCCTTTAAATGACACTGGTTGCTGACGGCGGGTAGATAAAGTAAATCAACAATCTTTGTTCAAATTAGTCACAAATAATCACACAAGTGCTAATATACAATGTAATAAAGAACACACATCAGTTTTAATTTTCAAACATGCATCTTATTACAACGGATTTCAATAACACTAAACTGTATCGTCAAGTTACATCCACACTGCATAAGATACTTGTTGCATCAAATAAGATGACATGTACACAACGAAATATACATTTCTGTACATATGATGAATACCGTATATGCCAAACATTATTCAAAGAAAAGTGTCCCAGTTACCCACTCGACCCCTAAACACTGTTTTATTGTAAAATATCGGATACAACTAATGAATAAGTTGGTAAAGACATATTAATTGGCTGTAGCGTTTAATATTATAAACTTAATTAACTTGAGCTGGGCAAAATATTAAACAGATATCCGAGATAGAAACACTTTTTAAGTTGCAAAATCTGAATATTTTAACCAGCAATTTTTTATAGAGATACACTCAAGAGTTTTGAAAACTACGTTACAAAATATGCCCGTTCGTTTTTGGTGGATACACAACAGGATGTTTTCATTTTAATACACCTATAAGCCTCTGTATTAATTTCTATTAAACTATGAATAATGCTCATTCATTTGGTCGAACCGACATGATCGCCAATATGCAAACGTTTACGTTCTGATTTAGACGGTTTGTTTAGGTTTCAAAAGTGTTTTCGTAACAAATTAAAATACACTATTGTATATACAAACGTAAACATAATGCAAATATACACGTATACCTAAAATGTCAGTGTTGGGAAGCCATGGTACCAGTAGCAAGTGATAAAAGTATTAATAAAAAAGGATTTATTAAAAAGTTTCTTCCCGACCCGCCCAAGCGTCCTCTAACCATATATTTCGATCAATATAAAGTTGTTTTGCTAATTTTATTTCGATGTTATATCAAACGCCAGGCTAGTGATTTAGCCGGACCCCAATTGAGCCACTTTGCATAAGATCTGCCGATGAACAATGTAATGACATAGGACAAAACATTTGTACTTGATGCTACGTCATCAAATAAAAATGGCGTCATGCAACAACAATTATAAAACCAGGCATTTTACATATTAGAATGTTATAAAACAAATGTGTCAATAAATCAGCACTGTCTGTAATTCTAGAAAAACATTTAGATACTTGGCAAAATATCGATATTTACAAACACTTACTGATCGTCTCTTCTCATACTTGAGAAATACCCAAGTACATGTTTACAATTCAATACACTACTCTTAGTGTATCATTGTTTCCGATAATTGTACCTGTAATGCTTTTGTTTGTTTTATTAGTATTGCTAATATGTCTGCAACCAGTAGGACCAGATAGCAGGATATCGGATATTATCTAGTGACTTTTCCTTGTTCTCAGGTTAAAATAACGTCACTATTTGGACCCCATTTAGGCCCCTCCCATCTGGCCCCAGGGGTCGCACCAAGTTTGTTTATGTAAAGTATGATCGCCTTGCCCCAGTAATGTTTCAGACCAAATATGGAAATATTATGTGCAACAGTTTAGGGGAAGTAGAATTGTATATGCACCACAGCAAATTTGTGCAGAATCCGATCAGTGGTTTAGAAGGAGAAGGCTTTTTTAGAAATTGTTGACGGACGGACGTCCGGACGACGGACGCCGCATGATCGCATAAGATCACCCTGGCACGAATGCCAGGTGAGCTAAAAACCGTTACGTTAGACGAGTCGATTTTCATACATTCCGCTTTTTCCTGAAAGCTGGGAATCCCAGTTATCAAAACGATAATTAAAATAAATCAAACAAAATGTTAAAACAATATCTTGGTACATTGGTAGATATGTAACCGAGTGTGTATATACAGAAAGGTTATACTATTTTTAATCAGTTGTGATCAGCTTCAAAACATATTTAGTTTAAAAAATATGTTTGAACATTAATGTCAATTTTGACGCTGAATGCTGTCATTTATAACATCATATTGCTCATGAAGTATCTTCGTCTATCGCGTACACAACGTGTTCCAACTGACCATCGCTTCCACGACCTGAAACCTCTGATATTTCTGGTGTTTGCAACCCATCGTACTTGTTCCATTTGCCGTTTATGTTGATATACGCCATGAAATGTCCTCCAGTGCCGAGGGTATATGCCGATAAACAGTATCTGAAAGAACACGAATATCAAATGACTGTAAACAATTCAACAAATATAATTTGTTTCGGACAAAGCTTCTGTCCAACGTTTTTCCTGATTTCAAAAATTGTATCCTTTATATACAACTAAAAAGTGTAGTTCGTTGTACTAAATGCACACAGATAAATATCATCTTAATAAATCCATTAATAAACACAGTATCCTATACATGTTTCATAATTATTTTACTTGTCAATGATGCTTGGGGCAAAGAAAATGGAAATCCAGAAGGGGACTAAGGTTAAGCTGTTCCTGGCGACCCGAATCAAATAGTTCGGACCCTGCCCAAAATTGTTTATGATGTGGGAAAAATCGTGATTTTATGAAAGCCGAATTTGCCAACAAGGGAATAGATGCTATTATCTGCGAAGACGACCGCCGACTCATGTCTTCACCAGTTTGTTGACCATTACCGAATGCCACAGCGAATACACTCAGACCAGTGAGCCAACTTCCAGAGTAAACTGATGAAGAACCTGCGCCAGGCGATGTGAACAGCTAAATCAAGAACTACGCCGTGTCATCCCATGGGGAATGGACAGTGCGAGCGTTTCCGTAGGACATTGCTAAACATGTTAGGATCTCTGGGGCATAGTCAGGAGCGGGACAGGATGGCACACGTTTCCGCCTTAGTACACGCATATAAACCCACCAAGAACGAGTCGACCGGAGTTTTACCGTTCTACCTAATGTATGGCAGGGAACCGCGATTAACTGTGGAATTGGCATTTGGTCACTACACCGGAGCCATCGTCTTCCAATCCAGCACGAATTATGCCGACGATATGAGGAAACGACTCAAGGAGTCCTACGCAATCGCTTCATTAAAGATCGCCAAGAAACGACAGGAAGCCGATTACGACCAATGCGTTCGCGGAGCTGGTGTACACATTGGCAGTAGAGCCCCTGTAACAAACACTTGCATTCGACGGGAAACAAAAACTCTTAGACAAGAGTATGGAGAAGGGAGGAAGCGTACGCTACACCGGAACCTAGTTCTTCCGATAGGATATATGCTTCGGAGAAGAAATCGACACCACCCCTCCCCGTGTCTAGAATGAGGACACGACAACGTAACGATAACTCGCGTCTACAGGATATTACGGAATATGTTGACGACGGCTCAGATGAGACTGATTATGTGCGAGGAATGTACGGTTGGTAGCATCGATATCGATGTTACTGGGCCCACCATAGTTCGGAGCTTGACACGGATGTTGAGAATCAGGAAGATACTCAGCAGGACAATCAAGTTTCTGTAGAGGGGTTGAGGCGCAAGGGAATTCAGAGGAGGCGTTTCCAGAGTCAGTGCGTTCTGGGCGTAGTACGCCTAAGCCGGCATTATGGCACGCCAAGTTAACTTTTAATACCTAAAAGGTATATCGCTAAAGTATTAGAGATATCTATAAATGTAATAAAGATATCTTTAAATGTAATAGAGATGTCTCTAATTAAATAAGAGATATCTCTAATTGAATTAGATATATCTTTAAATGTAATTGAGATATCTTTAATTGTAATTGAGATATCTCTATTTGAATTAAAGATATCTTTAATTATAATAGAGATATCTTTAATTCTAATAGAGATATCTCATAATTTGGTAATTGAGATATCTTTAAATGTAATTGAGATATCTTTAATTCTAATTGAGATATCTCTATTTGAATTAAAGATATCTCTATTACAATTGAAGATATCTCTATAACAGCTTATATGAGATATCTTTAATTATAATTGAGATATCTCTAATTGAATTAGAGATATCTCTTATTGAATTAGAGATATCTTTAAATGTAATTGAGCTATCTTTAATTGTAATAGATATATCTTTAATTGTAATAGAGATATCTTTCATTATTATAGAGATATCTTTAAATGTAATTGAGATATCTCTATTAGGATTAAAGATATCTTTAATTGTAATAGAGATATCTTTTATTATAATAGAGATATCTCAATTGTTTATGAGATATCTCATATATTAATAGAGATATCTCAATTAGTTTATGAGATATCTCCTAAACTATATGAGATATCTCTTTTGGGTATTAAAAGTTAAGTTGGCGTGCCATACGGCATGGATGCGACAGTGATGATATGTGATGAAAGTGTCACCGGAGAAACCACCTGATTGGGATGTGAAGACCGATTATTTGAGGTCATTAGATACGGACACAGCGTTCTCCCCAGGACTAGACAACATTTTGGAGACACTTTTAACTGTAGCTGTATGTACAAAGTACTAAATACGCTGTATTTTCAGTGTACCATGTGATTTAGATCATGTGTATTGCCTGTTGTTTTTCGATAACTGAATAGTTTAGTATGCATTTTTTTCGGAAATATCTGTAATATTTGATGTCGAGGACGACATTTATCGATCCAGGGGGTAAATGTGGCACCCTGTTAAATTTTTGTTATATTTAATATCATATATTTTATATGTATTATTGTTATTTGCATTATTAATTAATCATTTTCCGTATCTATAGTGCGAATTTCGGAAATTAAAACAGCGTCCGTTTTATATCTATATCACTACTTTCGCTTTCTGTGTACCAAACGTTGCATACCAAACGTAGGCTCGAGTATATTAGGAAATGCCACAGATAATTCTTTACATTGCTAATTTCAGCTGATCTGTACATGTTTTATATAGTTAAATTATTGTATTTGTAGTGAATTGCCCAAGGGCACGTGTCATTTCAAGGGGAGGGCTTACATAGGCTATGCCTGTTGCCTAATCATTGACACCATATATATACCATCATTATTTTGTCAATAAAATTTGTTGAAATGATTTGTTAATAAACACGATGCAATAATAACAAAATGAATTGCACAAGGGCACGTGTCATTTGATATGTACCTTTTTAATGTTGATTGTAATTTGCACAGACACAGATTATACACGTGACATGTTCCTTTGCGCGCGACTTTGTAAAGTTAATACATTCGATCCAACAATATAATCATAACTTTAGTTGGACTAATACATCAGGTTATTCTTGGTTAATTTACTTAAAATTTCAATCGACTTACCTTGTTTACCATACCCGCATTCTGCACACAGCAGCGCTATCGTTCATATGTGAGGATGCATCAACACCGGTGTAACGTTGAAAAGTAACCCCCGTTGAAAAGGTACCGGTACATCATTCGCGTTTTTTCAACAAAAGTACCCGAACTACGCTGACACCTGAGCCATCGAACGAGAAAATCAGTTGTAACTTGTTTCTTATCGATGTTAAATGACAGTGACATACACTGAGAAATTATGCGAACATTGTCTTTTTTAGTGTTATCCAATATCCAAATTCGTTAAAATGATCCGTGCTTTTATTACGACACTATTGTCGAGAGTAAACGAATAATACCAGAACATGTATAAATTATAAGAGTTGTGCTAAAATATGTATTTAACGATATGCAGTAGATTAGTTTACAGCTCAATAATTTAGCAGAAGATGTATACGGGAGGCCGAGGCAGGTTGTGCCATTTTTGCTCTATTTCGATTTTCAGACAACTGAGTGCAGATTTTCTGTAACATTTCATTATGAGGTAAAACGTAAAAAAAACTTGCTGATTAAGTTTGCTAAATTTAGTTCTGTAGGTACACTGTAGCTATAGGGTTGGTAAGCTTTTCAAGTTTTGTCGTTTTTTCTCGGCACATCTTACCCCGCAAATGAGGTAAGATGTGCCGCTAAACGGGATAAGTTATGCAACATAGGTACAGAGCATAAACATGTGTTGAACACTGACAGACATATATGTTTTACCACAATACACAACTAGGCTCCTTTGTATGCAATGTGCTTATATAAGGCCTTGTTTAAAATTTGTGGGGCGGAATGTTATACAATTCGATATAAGATTCGATTAGTTTTGCCCCAACACTTTAAAACAAAAGCACCGACAATAACTACTACGAAAGCTCATTGATGTCAATAGCTACACTTATTTCAGAACATATACAACGCCGTCCGGTGGACCAAATCAGATTGCATATATACATGGGCACCGTGGCTTGGCAGGTTGTGCCACTCGGAGATTTAGTCAGTGCATAACAAGTGGCACAACTTACCGCAATATTGATAGTGAGTAATTCACTTTGTGTACATTTGTCATATGAAAGCATTTTAACCATCGTTAGATGCGCAATTGTCTATAGAGTGTTTACTTGCTCAGTATGAATCAAACGTGTGAAAAAATAAAAATTGGTAAGAAAACACTTTTGTACCTTTCGGGGATACAAAATTTGACAAGTACAAACATTTACTCACCATTTTACATCGCATTCGTTGAATAATTACGGCTTCGAAAATGGTCGATTATGACGTCACTTCCGACTTAAAACAAATGACATTTTATGCTAGTGGTACAACTTACCTCGTAGCACAACTTAGCCGTTGCACAACTTACAACGCCAGCTCCTACTCTTCTGGAGCGAGCACCTGGTCTTATTCTGTATGTACTTTGTTAAGGGTGACCGCGTAGATTTTCTTTTTGTTATAATATTGTCATTGTTTTATCGACTTTGAATTTGAATTACTATTATGTTGACCCTTCGGTATTTTGTTTTTACTTTCAACATATTTGTATTGAACATATCTGGATATCCAAAAGCACTACTGTACCTTATTTGCTATTTGAATACCGAAAAACAAAAAATAAAATTTGAATAACGAATAACGGGAAAACTCATTTTTCGAACTCATATATTTACATTTGCGCTGCGACCCACTAGATGAACATTACCACCAGAAATGCATTCATTAGACCATGAACGCAACTTCTACGTCATCAGTTTGTGTGATGTGTGTAGATTGCACGTGTTGCTAACTGTTGGTTGGTTACCGGACAAGCTGGACTGCGTCCGACTGAGAACTTGCATCGTCTGTTATAATCATCTCGTCGATCAGAAGCTGACAAAAAACAGACGGGTAGTACCTATGGTAGGATGTGCAAACATATCTATATTCTAGAATGCACAATTATTTACCAAAACAGCGTTTTCATGTCAAATTCCGTGTCACTTTCTATGTGTACATGGGCGCCGCCATCTTGTTTTTTAGTTGTTGACGTCACGTTGGAGGCTGTTCTTTTTTAGCTGGTCGCACCCAATTCTCACCTCGGTAAGATGTGTTTGGGGCTTCAAAAAGTTGTTTTAAAAAAAGAGTGAAATAAAATGGAATTTATACTTGATAGAATAAATATTAATATATGGATTGAGCGTCATTTTTTTAACATTCATGGCGGTATGAACGCAACTCCGTTGCATCCATATTTAGTATGAAGCCCTAAAAATTGACGCTCAATCCCTATAAACACTGCCGTATTTGGCCTTAATGTGTTAGAATCGTTTTCTGGATATTTAAAAGCACTGCTGATCCTTATTTGCTATTTGAATAACGAAAAACAAAAAATAATTTTTGAATAACGAATAACGGGAAAACTCGTTATTCGTTTTTCGTTTTTCGAACTCATACACCTAAACACTGCCCCATTTGGCCTTGGTGTGTTATAATCGTTAACTGGATATCCAAAAGCACTGCTGTACATTATTTGCTATTTGAATACCGAATAACGAAAAACCAAAAACCAAAAAAAAAAATGAATAACGAATAAAGGGAAAACTCGTTATTCGTTTTTCGTTTTTCGAACTCATACATCTATACACTACCCCATTTGGCCTTGGTGTGTTATAATCGTTAACTGGATATGCAAAAGCACTGCGGTACCTTATTTGCTATTTGAATAACGAAAAAAAAATGAATAACGAATAACGGAAAAACTCGTTATTCGTTATTCGTTTTTCGTTTTTCGTTTTTCGAGCTCATGCGCTAAAACACTGCCGTAATTGACCTTGGCGTGTTAAGAGTCTTTATCTGGATATCCAAAAAACACTAATGAATCTTGTCTGGTATTTGAAAACGACCTTCAAAATTGAATAACGAATAACGGGAAAACTCGTTATTCCTTATTCGTTTTTCGTTTTTCGAACTCATACATCTAACCCCTGCCCCATTTGGCCTTGGTGTGTTATAATCGTTAACTGGATATCCAAAAGCACTGCTGTACACTATTCGCTATTTGAATAACGAATAACCAAAAAAAAAAACAAAAAAAAAAATGAATAACGAATAAAGGGAAAACTCGTTATTCGTTTTTCGTTTTTCGAACTCATACATCTAACCACTGCCCCATTTGGCCTTGGTGTGTTATAATCGTTAATTGGATATGCAAAAGCACTGCGGTACCTTATTTGCTATTTGAATAACGAAAAAAAAATGAATAACGAATAACGGGAAAACTCGTTATTCGTTATTCGTTTTTCGTTTTTCGTTTTTCGAGCTCATGCGCTAAAACACTGCCGTAATTGACCTTGGCGTGTTAAGAGTCTTTATCTCGATATCCAAAAAACACTAATGATTCTTATTTGGTATTTGAAAACGAAAAACAAAATTGAATAACGAATAACGGGAAAACTCGTTTTTCGTTATTCGTTATTCGTTTTTCGTTTTTCGAACTCATACACCTATATACTGCCCAATTTGGCCTTGGTGTGTTATAATCGTTAACTGGATATCCAAAAGCACGGCGGTACCTTATTTGCTATTTGAATAACGAAAACAAAAATGAATAACGAATAACGGGAAAACTCGTTATTCGTTTTTTGTTTTTCGTTTTTCGAGCTCATGCGCTAAAACACTGCCGTAATTGACCTTGGCGTGGTAAGAGTCGTTATCTGGATATCCAAAAAACACTAATGAATCTTGGCTGGTATTTGAAAACGAAAAACAAAATTGAATAACGAATAACGGGACAACTCGTTTTTAGTTATTCGTTATTCGTATTTCGTTTTTCGTTTTTCGAACTCATACACCTAAACACTGCCCCATTTGGCCTTGGTGTGTTATAATCGTTAACTGGATATCCAAAAGCACTGCTGTACCTTATTTGCTATTTGAATACCGAATAACCAAAAACTAAAAACCAAAAAAACAAATTGAATAACGAATAACGGGAAAACTCGTTATTCGTTTTTCGTTTTTCGAACTCATACACCTAAACACTGCCCCATTTGGCCTTGGTGTGTTATAATCGTTAACTGGATATCCAAAAGCACTGCTGTACCTTATTTGCTATTTGAATACCGAATAACGAAAAACTAAAAACCAAAAAAAAAAATTGAATAACGAATAACGGGAAAACTCGTTATTCGTTTTTCGTTTTTCGAACTCATACACCTAAACACTGCCCCATTTGGCCTTGGTGTGTTATAATCGTTAACTGGATATCCAAAAGCACTGCGGTACCTTATTTGCTATTTGAATAACGAAAAAAAAATGAATAACGAATAACGGAAAAACTCGTTATTCGTTATTCGTTTTTCGTTTTTCGAGCTCATGCGCTAAAACACTGCCGTTATTGACCTTGGCGTGTTAAGAGTCGTTCTCTGGATATCCAAAAAACACTAATGATTCTTATTTGGTATTTGAAAACGAAAAACAAAATTGAATAACGAATAACGGGAAAACTCGTTATTCCTTATTCGTTTTTCGTTTTTCGAACTCATACACCTAAACACTGCCCCATTTGGCCTTGGTGTGTTATAATCGTTAACTGGATATCCAAAAGCACTGCTGTACATTATTTGCTATTTGAATAACGAATAACGAAAAACCAAAAACCAAAAAAAAAAATGAATAACGAATAAAGGGAAAACTCGTTATTCGTTTTTCGTTTTTCGAACTCATACACCTATATACTGCCCCATTTGGCCTTGGTGTGTTATAATCGTTAACTGGATATCCAAAAGCACTGCGTACCTTATTTGCTATTTAAATAACGAAAAAAAAAAAGATAACGAATAACGGGAAAACTCGTTATTCGTTATTCGTTTTTCGTTTTTTGTTTATCGTTTTTCGAGCTCATGCGCTAAAACACTGCCGTAATTGACCTTGGCGTGTTAAGAGTCTTTATCTGGATATCCAAAAAACACTAATGATTCTTATTTGGTATTTGAAAACGAAAAACAAAATTGAATAACGAATAACGGGAAAAGTCGTTTTTCGTTATTCGTTATTCGTATTTCGTTTTTCGTTTTTCGAACTCCTACACCTAAACACTGCCCCATTTGGCCTTGGTGTGTTATAATCGTTAACTGGATATCCAAAAGCACTGCTGTACCTTATTTGCTATTTGAATAACGAATAACGAAAAACCAAAAACCATAAAAACAAATTGAATAACGAATAACGGGAAAACTCGTTATTCGTTTTTCGTTTTTCGAACTCATACACCTAAACACTGCCCCATTTGGCCTTGGTGTGTTATAATCGTTAACTGGATATCCAAAAGCACTGCTGTACCTTATTTGCTATTTGAATAACGAATAACGAAAAACCAAAAACCATAAAAACAAATTGAATAACGAATAACGGGAAAACTCGTTATTCGTTTTTCGTTTTTCGAACTCATACAACTAAACACTGCCCCATTTGGCCTTGGTGTGTTATAATCGTTAACTGGATATCCAAAAGCACTGCGGTACCTTATTTGCTATTTGAATAACGAAAAAAAAATGAATAACGAATAACGGGAAAACTCGTTATTCGTTATTCGTTTTTCGTTTTTCGTTTTTCGAGCTCATGCGCTAAAACACTGCCGTTATTGACCTTGGCGTGTTAGAGTCGTTCTCTGAATATCCAAAAAACAGTAATGATTCTTAATTGGTATTTGAAAACGAAAAACAAAATTGAATAACGAATAACGGGAAAACTCGTTATTCGTTATTCGAATAACAAAAAACGAAAAACGAATCCAGTGCTAACTTCACGGTGCCAATTTGATTTTACTAATACTTAATTTTAGAAATTGGAGACTTAGATGTCGATTTGCCCAATCGCCATAATGTATTCTGCTAAAAAACGGAACACTATTTTTTTTATCAAAGTTTGACTTTCTACACAAACAATTTACGTATTAAACTTGTCAAAACGTTTGATATTTATTTTATGTAAAGCTCGCTTGATTGGCCGATATCAATTGGATGTTTTTTGTAACCTTCTTTTCCAACAAAGGCAATATATTAAATTCCGATGATATAACAACATCGAATTAAGATCGTTTTGGGATCCATAGTGTCTTTTGACTCGTACATGACTGGTGAACAGCACAGTTTCTACAAATGGTTTTTAAATACGAAACCAACCGCTTTGTAATTGTGTTATTTGATATTACATCATAAAATGGCTCCGGGCTACACCTCTCTTTATACATGAAAATATCATAATATTATGTAACGATATCACATGCTTTACATCTATTAGAATAATGACATAATCTAAGTGACAAAAATAACACCGTATCCACATATTTATACGATATTCCACTCGAAATATACACAATACAGAAACTTGATATGCATGCATTGGCGAGTGTTCTCTGGTTGAACGATCATGATGGTTTTCACAAAATTCATTCTTTTCGTCATAATTATGTTTTAAGTACTGCCATAGGTACACAGCTATTTCAGACGTATAACCCCATAGCAAAATTGTACATATATATTAATTTTGCAGTAAATGGATTTTTCCAACATCTTTTTACATAAGTTTTACATATGTACGATTATGTACAAAGCTGTATTCACTTTACAATGTATATTTCTACCAATGAGGTCTTTTACTTCCAGTTATTTTTTTCAATACCATAGCACTCTTTTACATCAATTTCATAGATAGTATATAGCTACATTATCATATTATATATTATATTAATACAGTGTTAGATTTGTTTTTGTACCAATGTTTGTTTTAGATAGTATATAGCTACATTATCATATTATATATTATATAAATACAGTGTTAGATTTGTTTTTGTACTAATGTTTGTTTTATATAGTATATAGCTACATTATCATATATATTATATAAATACAGTGTTAGATTTGTTTTTGTACCAATGTTTGTTTTAGATAGTATATAGCTACATTATCATATTATATATTATATAAATACAGTGTTAGATTTGTTTTTGTACCAATGTTTGTTTACCTTTTTAATCATAAAATATTATGAACAAAACACCTTTATAAAATGTTTGTAGTGTATGGCCACACACTATACATATCCCTAGTACTTAGCACTGTTCATGTATCAATGCCATGTCTATGTTAAACACTACACTATTTATAGTTCATGGACCCAATTTTCATCATTCAGTTGTGCATCTGTTTAAAACATCAACATAATTATTTCAAACGCATAGCACTGGTTTAGCCAGTATAGCATCGTTGGATAGCTGCACGATATTAATTTGCATTCACCAGATACTGATTGTTAAACATATATAAAGACGATCTTCGTACATTTGGACCATATTCACGTGCAGACAGAGTTACTTTCATGGAATAGACATTTGCGGTATCTCAGCCGGTGGGTGTCCACGGGGGTACTAAATGACAAATTCCTTCATACTGCCTCACCAGAATCTTCACGGATTTATACTTTACCCTTTATAAACTTCGTCCGTTGTTCTTCCAAACTGAATGGATATGTTTGTGTCTTTTATTCGTTTTGTGGAATAATGTCAGGTCTTCAGTTATAAGCACACGAATGAGGCCGGATGAAGGCGTTTCAATTTGAGCCCGACTTGTGACCTGTTGATGTTGAAAGGGGGCAGCAGATAATTTTTGGTCTCTTCCATGTCATCTGCGTAGAATATAAGGAAGAAAACGCCACTGATTCAGGAAGGGGTCTACATTAGTCGCGTCTTGCGATCATGCAGTGTGATATAGCAGGCCTGTTCGGTGTTGAATCAGTGCCGTAAATATAGCCGATCATCGTATGCTCACTAACATCGGTATGGGGTTACTAACGAGGCAAATATTTAAATGAAAACTGTTATCACAATTAATAATCCCGTAGGTTGTTTTATGTTGTTGTGTATGGTGCGTAACAAATGAATTATTTATGTAGAATGACGAAATACCATGGGATCATAAGGTATGTATTTATTGTTGTTTACACCTAAGCTTGAAGAATTCAATCAATAGAATCAATTTGAAATTAACGGGATGTATATAGCGATGCTCCGTATCACGTTCCTATCTATAAATTCAAGGAGGAAAGGCTGGAAGAGAAGTCTCCTTGGAAACAAATGGTCCCCTGACCCGACTGCAGCACTTGAGATATTTGTTTTCATTCTGACTTTGTGTTCCATTAATGGAGATATTAACAAGGGCAATAAATTATTAAAGGAACGATATGATTTTCGAAACTGAACGCGTAAAGCGTGACAAATATACCGATACCATGCTAAGTTGATATTGTATTTTAACAAGGTTGAATACTCATAAGGACCTGTGACGAGGTATAGATCCTGACAGCAATGTAACTGAATAATACACACAAGTCATACTAATTGTGGAGAATCTATTTTCCGGTTTTGTATGTGCCTCTCAATATGATATACCGAAAATTACTGAAGTTGAACTTTAACTCCTAATGATCTCGTGCAGGATTATGATTTGACATCGAGATCATACTTAATTTAAAATAATTAAACATTGGCCTTTCGAGGAGAACACATATATCTCAACATTCCTCGAAATATTGTTTTTCGCCAGCTACTTTCTGAAAAATGTTCAGTGAGTAAGACAGACGGAAGGACGGGTGTTCGAAGTTTAAATCGCGTTGATGTTCATCACGAAAGAATGGCTTTTACTGGAAATCGCAGAGACAATATACCAATAATAATGGTATGTAGATCAATTATTGCAACGAAGACGACATATTACAGATGAGCTCTAAACGTTCGGAGAAAGAAAAGAACCAATGCACGTTTTCGTAAGAGGCGCCAAATGTGGTTCACTGCAGATTTAGAGGGTTATGGCACAATGAGGAAAACTAAGCTTTATTTGAAACACTTTTCGTGTGTTTCATTTCCCTATTCTTTCCTTTCGACATTGTCTCCATGGTTGCTTGTTTTCGTATGACCTTCGCTGCTACAGCAACGTTCAGAATGATGCATTAGGCCTATTCTTCCGTGATACTGTCGAAACTTTAAGAGTTATGGCTTAAGTTTACATGAACACAAAGATAAATTGCAAATTGGCTTAGAATGTAGCAATGATATACAGTTCCAAAACGAAGGGTAGATTCGGGTCTCCAAGTCGCTGACAAGAAAGCATTCATGAATCGATATAGTGGAGAAAGGTTCACAGCCCATCACTTTGCAGGTGTGTGACTTAATGGCTGTTGTGTTTGTAATTTACAGCCAATGGGATTTCCAGCTTTGAATATCCAATAAGATATAGTGCTTCACTGCGTCACATGTCATTTAATGTGAGTACAATAACACTGTCAAAGCCAATGTAACTCTTGACTACTCTGCGGCAATTATTGAAAGCTATAGATTGTAGTGTCAAATGTACAACTGTAAACTTCAGCAGCAAGATATAAGGACGAGATCAGAGCTTAAAAGGTTTTGTTGAAAAATATGAAGAGACGAAATTAATGTTTTGAATTAGCAGAACTACGTCCAGGATAGCAAGCCTAGTTTGTGTCAAAACCAGACGCACTGCAATATCAAACTTGAGGAAATTCAGAGGATAACGCAGATTTGGAATTGTAACACTTAGATTACAGGGGATAACATACAGCGGGATGAAGCTCGGAGGATAACGCAACAGTCCATAAGACACAAGTATTACAGACTTTGATATCGTTCTTTTTTGTGCTTACAATCCGAATTCGCAATAATGAAAATACAAAGACGCAGACAACGTTGTATCTGGATTCTGTTTATTTTCATGTACACACTCCATTCCATGGACTGTACAGATCTATGTCAGAATACGACGACCGTCCATCCGGTTACTCAGAACGGAACACGAATACTGGCCAATGTGATATACATATCAACATCTATCTCCCTTCGGAACTGTATTAAACAATGTTTAATTCGAACGGATTGTTACGTCCTTTCCTACCACAGAGATAAACTTCTTTGTGAGCTGGGACGGAATGTAAATGACGTGATGACATCTCCGGATTTCATGACAATCGATATGTCAAACTGGATACCCCCCTATGTAAGTTTTTTTCTTATTATCATTAAAATGAGTGTTTTTCTCATTAAAAATAAATGTTTTTTATCGTTAAAATAAGTATTTTTTTTATTATCATTAAAAATAAGAGGTTTTATGAATAATGACCACAATACCACCAATTGAAAGCTAAGCACGCGTCGTATATTAATTGATTAAGCACGCTACATGTATATTGATTTATCAAACACGCTTATTGTATATTAATTGATTAAGCACACTCCTCGTACATTAACTGTTTAAGCACGCTCCTCGTATATTATTGATTAAGTACGCAACTCGTATATTGATTGATTAAACACGCTCATCGTATATCAATAGATTAAGCACGTTCTTCGTATATTGCTTGATTAAGCACGTTATTAATTGATTAGGCAGCCGTTTTGTCTATTGATTGACAAAGCGACTCCACGTTTATAAATTGATTAGGTACGCTCTTTGTATATGCATTACTTAATATACATTACTCCTCCTATAATGATTGATGAAACATGCTTCTTGTATACTGTTTGATTAAGTACGCTCCAAGTAAATAATGTTTTCAGCACGTTATTCGTATCTTAATTGATCAAGCACGTTACCCGTATATTGATTGATTAAGCAGCCCCCTCGTTTATTTATTAATTTATCACGTCAACCGTATACAAATTGATTAAGTAGGATCCTCAATTATTCATTGCATAAGCACGCTCTCGTATATTAATTCATTACTTCAAAAGTATATACAGATACATATCCTGGATATGTAACATGAAACCTGGCGTATTTTTTCTCTGCAATGAGTTGCTTTCGTTAAGACCTGGATGTTTTTCACCAATTATTTTTCTTAACGCCTGTTACGGTGCCGTCTATTTAGTAAACGATGACAGGGGCTAATTACACCATGAGCTATTAATAAACATTGGAACATAATATTTGGTTAAATTATAAAGATAACACACACTTATTTTAGCGGGGAAAAAAGATACAGTAGCCATTACAGGGATTAATGTGGAGATGGTGGGATGCTTCCATTAAATTTACTACAGAAGCAAAGACCATAACGATATACAATAAAATAACAACCAAGTAGCAGACGACTAAGTTGCCCGTATTTATTGTAATTGTGTTTAAGTTACCGTAGACCTGTTCATTACATTTGCACGTAGACTATAGATCACGTGCTTTACCTGTATGACAGATATCATTAAATATATAAAATGCAGAGTTTGAATGTTTCGGTGTGTTGCGGTTCCGTGTTCAGTTGCTATCTCCCTTGCTTGTTTATTACTTTTTAGCAAACTCTTATTCAATTAACTCAATTACCACATGGCCCCCAAGGAGATAGTTTACATTGGGCTGTTTGTTAATCAATCCATTCAAATGTTCAATATACGCCAAAAAAACCTATTGAAATCAAATAAATGAACCGACAAAGCTATAAAGGGACTATTTCCAGCTCTGCTAAAATTACATAAAATTACATAGGAGCCTCCCCCCTCATTATTTTTGATAGTGCTACGAGATTTATGCTGCTGTTTTACCTTTTTCCAATCCCTTTTAAATATGGAGTTATTACTTTGAATCACTCTTCTAATTATTTAGATGAGTAATTAGCCCAATTACAGCTTCGGGGTCGAAAAATGGAATATCAGCCTGAAAGTTTGATTTTTTTAAATCGTATTTTTGCATCATAATACTTGGAAAAGGACATTTTCTTTCATGGACTGCTTTGATAATTTATTTATCATCCATAATGTGAGTTTAATCGAACATTTTGTGAAAATTTTAATGTAAAATATAGGATTTATCATTCTTATTATTCTTATATACAAAAAAAATCTCAAATTATGAAGAAGTGGTTTATTTCAAATATGCATGCAAAAATTCAGTAAAAAAAATTGGTGGAAAGTATTCATTTCGCATAACAAAGTACCATATATGTGTTCCCAAAATGGTGAGGGCCTAAGACACCTCCCAAAATGCAATGTACTTATTACAGGTAATTGGTAATGAAATTCGTTACAAGCCTACAATATACCTTTCAGTCACAAACAATTCCAAATTCCATTCTATTTCATTACTTGGCGTGATTGATAAACAATCAATTTTGAGATCAAATGTAATTTTCTTGTCAATTTTTAGAATTTGTTCTTATACATTATGTTAACATTTTTTATACATTTTATCATCAGAGTTTTTGTTTTTAAATTGCTTTAAGGGAAAAGTTCATACTCATTTCATAATTGTATTGGTGAAGGTCGCCATCGTATCTTCACGAAATCTCGTAAATGTAAAGGTGCACGAAATGTAAAATATCCATAATTTAAATGGCTTTTGGATATACTGACTAAAATTGGCATATATTGCTCAAATGATGAAGTTAGTATTGGTCCGAAGTGCTACCTAAGGTATCTGTACAAAAGAGAATCTGAAACAGAACGTTTTGAAGGTGAAGCTACTAGAAGTTTTCCTCTCTTAACAGTCAAGGACCTGTTTTACGGGTCTTGTTCACATCAAAAATGTTGTCTTTGTTTTAACAATATGAATTTGAAGGGAAGCAAATACATACTTCTGCAAAAACGGGCCAGGCATCAGTTAATTTTTATACACAAATTGCGGTGTTATGGCGTCATCACGTGTATGCTCATTTCATCTTATTGGCAATTACCTAAACCCTTGTACACATGTTATCCTATAAGGAATAGAGTCTTTGAACTCTCAATTATGAAGTAGGTCATCTGAAATAATTGATGATCTATTAGAAGTGCCGTACATCTTATAAAAGAATCAATCAGACTTCACTTTAATTTTTTGTCTCTTGGATGACGCTGGCTGCATAACTTGGATAGGTTGGTCGAAGAATAGTTCCTCAAAATCCATACGTAATTTGTCCCATTTTTGCCTTCTTCAGCATATACCAAAACTACACAATATGCTCTTTTACTGTTTTTGGTTACGATGAAAACTGATATCGCTTGTAATCAAGTGTGCCGCTCTTTTTGGCATTTCCCTGCCTGGTATTTCAAAAACCTTTCATTCCTTAGTACAAGCATTGAATAAATATATAGTGCCAGTGTTCCTTGGTCCTGACCATTGGAGCAGGAAACATATACTTTCACACAATACTTTATTCTCAGAAACATTCATTATGGAAAAAGTGACAGCTTTAATAGAGAATGTCTTATGGTGGCCAGAAGGAGCGTAATTATTTTACACTCATGAGCATAGCTCTGCCTGATGGCTACATTTTGGACACAGTAGGACCATTCTCTGGAAGCCGAAATGATGCAAGCATTACAAAACCTCATAGACAAGCTCACATGGTTGGAGAAAGACGACAATGTGTTCGTTCGTCGTAGTTTAAGAGATGTCCTGCCAATATCAGAGGCATCTGGTATTAATACCAGTATGCACTCATATCTTAAGACTGGTCAGAGACAATACTCTGATTTACAGGCTAACATTGACAGAACAGTTACTAGATCCCCAATGGAGTCTATTCCTGGCCGTCTTAAGCATGAGATACATTTTAGAACTCAATTAATATCAAATTGCTTCATTGATATACTTGAGGAAGTTCTAAAGATTGTGACTGCATGTCGCAATTGGATACCGGGACTAATTTATCACCGGAAACTGACAGAAAAGACAGAGCACTCGCACATCAAATGAATTTTCAACAAAAAAAAACAAAAAAAAAAAAAACCGTTTGGCTCAGAGGGTGAAAACAACCAGCTCTCTCCAAAAGAGCAAAGCCAGAATTCGTAAAGATTTGAAAAATGGGTGAATCAGCACTCTCAAGACCTCATCTGTTGTCAAAATTGTTTCAGACACAAACGCTAGACTAAATATAATGTTTGGATTCAGTACAACACGACACCAAGTGATAATGATCCAATTAAAGATTACTACTGCCAATGCCCAGTTGATCAAAGAACTATGGGAAAGTGTTTTCATACATCAAGTATACGTTATAATCTTGGCTAACATAGCAATCTTCAAAATCCAGAACAGCTGCACCCCAGGGCTAAAAATCACCAGTTAGAAAACAAACTCAAAGCCTCGCATAATTTTCTCTGTTGATGAAATATTCATTCCATCTAAACTGGAACAAATAATTTTCTTCTCTGTCAGTTTTCAGTCATACTGATTAGACTATGCACATAGCCATGAATTCTGATGGATAGACCATATGGTCATTTAATACCTTCTTTGAATATGTTGCACCACATATTTTGGATTGATATTTGTGTCACTAGTAGTTCATGACCCCAGTCCTTCTATAATCAAAATACAAGCCTCTATATCCATATCAGTACTTATAACAAAATTTACATTATAATATACTTCAAGTGTCAATGGAACAGTATTTAGAACTAAAAATTAAAAGTTATATTTTCACGGTTACAGTACTCATCTAAACCAATTTCAATGACATCCTGTTGAAGACTGTTCCATATATCAACAGCACGGAAAGTAAAGAAAGTTGACCTTATATCAAGATGACTGTGGTTTTTAAAAAGTTTGTAAGAATGCCCTCTTGTTCTACTACTAATATCCCACTGAAACATATAAGTTTTCACAATATTAAAGACGTTTATTAGGTCTCCTCTAATCCGACGGTGCTTTAAGGTTGGTATATTTAATCTCTGCAGCCGCTCTGTGTACGTCATATAACTTAAACCTGGTATGATCCTTTTAGCTAGTCTCTGGACGTTTTCAACTAAATCAATGTTCATGCTCCTGTATGGACTCCATAAACTAGAGACATATTCTAAGTGTGGTCTAACAAGCGCCTTAAATATAAGTTTGAACATATTTTATCCAGATAAGTGAATGTTCTTCTAATAAAGCCAACGATACTGTTAGCTTTGTTTACATTTAATTGAATGTGTCCTAAAGTTTAGATCTTCATCCACAGTTACACCGATATCTTTTTCACATGATATGCTCTCTAGTTCTATTCTCCCTCCTGATGCTCCAAGCATATAGTATATTATATCTTGTTTGTTTTTAGATTAAATTAAAAGTACTTTGCATTTGTTTGGATGGAATTTGAGAAGCCATTTCTCAGACCAATTCTGGAGTTTGTTAAGATCTTTCTGCGGAGTCTCCGTATCCAGATCGCTCTTTATTTCTCTGTTTAATTTGGTGTCGTCGGCGAACAGGGGAGATGGCGAATCTGTTATTTCTGGCAAATCATTAATGTAGATGACGAATAAAATGGATCCTTAAACACTTCCTTGGGGTATCCCACTGACTACTGGATATATATATCAGAAGACTCTCCATTTGTTAAAAAGTTTTCTACCCACTTTATTATTTGGTGATTGATGCTGTATCCTTGAAGCTTCCTTATAAATCGCCGAAGGGGGACCATGTCAAAAGCTTTCATAAAATCATCAAGATAAATAACATTTAATTGACCACCGATATCTATAATTTGAGTCCATTCTTCTAAAACTGTGCGGATTTGAAGCTGTGTCGATCTTCCGGAGAGAAAACCAAACTGCCTGTTGCTGAAGAGATTATTTCTGTCCATTGGATTGACAATTTTATCCCTCACCAGTTTTTCTAGAGTTTTCCCTTCAACTAACAGGTCGGTAGTTTCCTGCTTGTGATTTCGCACATTTGTAGATAGCAGTGATGTTGGCTTCCTTCCACTGTTGTGGTAATTTACCCTCAGAAAGTGATTTATTAAAAATATCTGAAAATGCTTTACTGATATTCTTCCTCAATTCTTTTAAAACTTTTGGGTGTAACATATCCGGTTCCTGCGATTTATTCTCATTGAGATCTGCTAAAAGGTTTTCAACTGTTTCCTCTGTTCAGACAATGTCTTCACATTGGACATAAATATTTCTTTAATCGTGGTGCCGTTTTGGTGTTTTTTTTGGTTTCACAAAAATAGTCAAACCATAGGACTAAATGATCGCTGCTTCCTATGGGACTTTGGTATGACACATCTTTCTTTCTCCATTTCCTCTTCATTTGTGATAACAAGGTCCAGTATAATGGGTTCATTACCTTTTCTGTTTCTTGTGTGTTCTATCATGTGTAGATACAGATAATTATCTCTAAGACATTCTATAAAACTTTCGCTTCCTTTGTTCCCATTTGACGACCATGAGTTCCAGTTTTTTTTGGTTATGTTTCCCTACTATTAATAAGTGACTATATAATTTCTGGCCTGCTGCAAACGTGATAAGATTGTTCATCTGCACTATGTTCTTCATTTGAACTTGGGCTTTTGTACATACAGCCTACTAAGAGAATATTGTTTCCATTCAGTTTAATTTTTATCCAAGTGCTTTCTTTAAATTGACTCTTAATTTTCTTCAGTTGCCTCAAGACCTTCCCTTACATACAGTCATACTCCTCTGTGGTGATTTTCTGTGTTCTCGTTCATAAACAGATTACAACCTTGTATCATAAACTCTGCCGTACTCGGTTAGTATCTGAATAACTTTTGTTTGGTGTTTTTGTTGTGATAAGGTTTAGGTATACACCTCACCAAAAGAATATTGAAATCAAGGGGCCGTTTTATTTCGTTACAATTCGGTCTAAAGGACCAATGCAAAATTAACTGTAAACAATGTCTATACTTTTAATAGTCCAGTATGGTTTGATTTTGTTTTACGTCATTTCAATAGTCAATGTCATTTAACGACATGCCTTCATGTCCTATTAAAAGTCAATGTCATATAACGACATCTTCATGTTCTACCAAAAGCCAATGTCATTTAACGACATCTTCATGTCCTACCAATAGCCAATGTCATTTAACGACATCTTCATGTTCTACCAAAAGCCAATGTCATTTAACGACATCTTTATGTTCTACCAAAAGCCAATGTCATTTAACGACATCTTCATGTCCTACTATCAGTCAATGTCATTTAACGACATCTTCATGTCCTACTAACAGCCAATGTCATTTAACGTCATCTTCATGTCCTACCAATAGCCAATGTCATTTAACGACATCTTTATGTTCTACCAAAAGCCAATGTCATTTAACGACATCTTCATGTTCTACCAAAAGCCAATGTCATATAACGACATCTTCATGTCCTACTAACAGTCAATGTCATTTAACGACATCTTCATGTCCTACCAAAAGCCAATGTCATTTAACGACATCTTCATGTCCTATAAATAGCTAATGTCATTTAACGACATATCTTCATGTTCTTTCAAAATTCCATGTCATTAAACGACACATTTCCATTTCATAGCATTAGCCAATCTCATTTAACGACATGCCCCCATGTGTGTGATGCATCCTTGAATTTGTGTGTATGTGTCCAGGGTGCAGGGTATGTCAGTGCATTTGTCTCATTGTACCAACGAGGATCTGATGCCGACTTCAGAGTGCTACCTCACTGAAATACCATGCCTAATGCACACAGCAGTTGTTGCAATTACCTTATGTAACGAACGTTTTACAAAGAGCCCACTGCCTTCTCCACAGATCGTTTAACACTTAAGTCGGAAGTGTATTTTTGCCAAGCGAGGCGAAATGAAACAAAAACAATTGCTAGGAAGTAAAGCGAAAATATAAAGCAATGTATATTTTGGTTACGTTTTTGTCCCCAAACACAGGGCACAGAAGCAAATCCCCATTTCCACAGGGGATTCCTAAGGTAGCAGCAGCTATATTCTTTTCTTCAATCCCAGACGTGCAGATGTGGTAACCTATTTCAATATTTTAGAATTTCTTAGTGGTACAGGCTTTTTGCCAGTGAACTTCACCCCAATGTGACACATGTCATCGAACGTCTTTTGTAATATGCCCACTGTATTAACATAAATAGGGAAAGATAAACAAGCATTACTTTCTTTACAGGACATTGCTGGTGTTTGCACAAGTCACAATTGTGGGGTCGGAAGTGTGTGCGTCGCGATGACAACTGGCGGATATCAATGTATCCCGGACAGTCAGTATACTCCTCTCATATAGAGTTGCTTACGATACTATAGATATACCTCCATTGCGTTAGGAAAACATTAAGTTTGTTGCTTTGAGTGTAATTATGTCCAATAACGCAATTTTGTATGAACAAATACACGCCTCCTTATATTTAACGAAATCCAACATTGCTCTTGACGTGATTTATTTATTTATTTATTTCTAATTGTTATGATTTTATTTATTTATTTGGTAGGAGGGATGGGTAGTATCTTAGAATATGATATTCAGTGAGGGAATTTTCAAACTGTTACAATAACCTAAGAGCAAACAATTATAAGTTAAAATACACTTATCAAAGAACGCAGACGATGATTTTTAAACAGAGACAAACCCCTTTTTCAGCCAGTGAACGCCATGTTACACATCTGCTTCCAATTTCAGATTCCGGTTACACGTCAGACAATCGATTTGTAGAAACGCTACATGGTGGAACAACTAACGTCACTGACACGTCATTCAAGGAGTGCCTCAGTGCCTGTCAAATTCAGGACTGCGTGTCTTTCTTCTACCTGGAAGGCCATTGTAACATGTATTCTAGCAGACTCTTTGCAGGATCTGGAAATGAGGCTCCTAGCTGGCGGTACTTTGAGAGGACTAGTACGTAACTTGCAATTATTTCTATTGTCAACATTAATATCTTTTGTTTTATAACTAGTGTTTTGTTGGTAATTTTTGTATTCTCGTCATTTTGTCGTATCGACTTTAGTTTACAAATTTGTGATTAGAGTGGAACAACAAAATCCGACTTTATGAAGTTCAATACATTTTTATTTAAATTCTGGCTTTATCTTTTAACGTTAATATTAATTCTAAAGAGACGATTTTTGGAATTTTCTGACCGTCATTATATTTTATGATTTCAGTTGACACTTGCGTTTTTTAATTAACTATGTACCTTGATATAAAATTGATTAGGTTTCACTGGTGAGGTTCCACTTTTTAGATCAAATATAACAGACATACACTAGCTTAAAAGTTCGGCTGCTCCATTAGTGTTTGCTAACATGCTTGTTTTTGTGCTAGCATTTGGTATCATTTATCTTTATCAATATTTACTTTGCTTTGTTGCAAAGGTTTATTCAATTTTAGAGTGTCTGAAAACTTGCTTACAGTTCCAAAAAAATTAAGGCATAATAACATTTTAATATTCAAGTTGACGTTTGTGTTTTAGCTCTTTGTTTGTTTCTTTGAGGTTATTTTCTGCATATAATTTTTATTGACCATTTGATGACCCTATTGTGTTGATATGTCAGTACGCATGCATGTTTTTGTAATTTCCTAAAAAACCTTGTCGAACGTAGACAGCTTATTACAACGGAAGAGGAAAGGTTGGGTCTGGAGAACAATAACGTTGACATTTTAGCCAACTTGACCCTTTTGGTCAATTGTGTCAACATCAAATGAAAATTATTCCATCCAAGTATGAATTATACAATTTCTGACTAAAAATACACAACAAAATGCTCCTAAATAGTTATTTCCCTATACAAATTAAAGTATACTAAACCCAGGTCGAACGTATGACAGCTTATTACAATGGAAGGAGAAAAGGTTTTAGGATTTTATGCTCCTAATGTTATTGGTCATTTCTTACTTTTGACGACACGATAACAAGATGTGACAGTGATCGTCTCTCATCTTTGCCGATTTCAGTTGAGGCCTTCTCCTTTGTTAGGATTATGTGCCTTCTTTCACGAGTTTCTACGAGTTCAGATGAGGCACACTTTTATCTTTTTTTGCGTTGTGTAACATAACTAAATAGACAGGGCTAAACATCAGTTACATCTAACGACGAGACCAATCTATCTTAAGTGATATTTCAGATGTTCGCTTTATACCGGGTCTGAATGAAATATGCGAATATAAACCCCGCAGTGTTTAAGGATTAACTTGAATGATGTTTTTACTTTATTTAGCCGTAACATAAAAAGGGAGTGTACTCTGAAAGAGTACACTCTTTTTGTATGCAATGGCTCAATAATGCAAAAAAATCATCCAAGTTTATACTTATGATTTAATTCTAAAAAATAAATTAAAAAAACGATAAAATATTTTCAAACATTTAACTTCAAATAATGCTATACTCAAACTCAATTCAAAAAATGAATACGCCGACGTTACAACGAAACCGTTTCCATCATCCAATCAAAACGCTTGATACAGTTCGTTCGTCCGAAAGTAGTTCTTTCGTAAAATGTTTTATGTTATGAGCTGAAAACATACCAAACTAACTAATAGAAATGCTTGTTTAAAACAGAATAAAATTATCGAGCATATATTGTTTTATTTATGCAAAAAGTGATGTGGACCATTAACTAATTACATTATACAGGAACTCTCGGCAACCTTGCCCTCGGTAAACCTGCCTCCGAGTCGTCAATCGAGCTAACTGCCTTGGAAACAGATCTGTCCGCAACTAGCGCTGTTGACGGTAAACGCTACACTACCACGTATTCTACAGGACGAGCCTGCTTCATTAGTTTGTTCACCGACTCGCCCTGGATGACTGTGGATTTGATTGAGCCTTATTTCATTCAGGAAGTTGCTATTCTCACACGAAGAGGAGCAGGTATGTCACAAGATATGAAGACTTACTCACATACCTCACTATTGGTATGGAACGTAGATATATGACGAATTTAATACGTTTTCCTAAACGCATATTGATTAGTCCTAAACACTACAAACCAAATTACAACTATAATATCCTTGATATCTTTCTCAGATTGAATGTGAGTCACTCACAATACATCACAATAACGTTTCCAAAGCACATGGCATGTGTTGTTATATTCTGAATCCCTAATTATGATATTATGACATATACCAATGACAGGAAGTCCAGAAAGGGTCATACTTATCATCGAGTTGGACGGACAGAAATACCCGGACAGTCCAATACAATACTACACCCAGGCGTATCATATAGATAGAAATAACACATATAAACCTCTTCCTTCGTTCGACAGCTTTTGCACTAGTGTGGCGTCAGATCACAGTGCTTTCGGTCCGTTGTTTACAACTGTAGTGCAATACTTGGCTCGTTGTTAATTTTCACCTTTTCCGTGAATGAATTGAAACGATATGTTATACCGCAATTAATCGAGATTATTTCCCCTTTGATGCAAGTGATTGATATTAGTTTGTGTGATATTTTATTTTCTGTCGAAAAGACATTGTTTGTTGTAAAACCTCTGAACATGAATTCCAGTGACGTATCACAGTACAAAGGGTCTATGTTGACATAAATAAAATTATCTCCTGAAATTGTCGACGATTTGGTCCACTAGATCACCACAATGCTGTCTTTGAGATTTGAAAAAACCCTGAGCAAAGGCCTAGAGCAAAATGATAGTTAACATTAACTCACTCTCCCCTGCAGACACATTTGAACTCTTCAAATTCAAAGCTTGGAATAGTTCATTAAGAAATTTCAGGGGTGAAGGAGTTAACTGTGGTCTAAGGCAGAAACATAAACAGTGACAGATATTGTGACAAGAGAGACAGACAAGGTGACCTATATAACACACAACATATTGGTCAATCGGTTTATACACAGGGACATCATACACATGACTTTTAATCAATGAACAGTTAAACCTCGTTATATCGACCATATGTCCAGAAAAAATTGGCGCTTTGAAGGCTTTAGCGATAAATTGAGATTAGTTTAATTTACAAATATTTCTCAACTTTACAGAAAATATACATTTGTTTTTTGTTTGCCTTGCAGATTCGGCTTTCGAAGATGTGTCAGTCCTGTATGGACTGCATACAGACACTCCAAATGTATGTGGATCTTATCCAGGAAAAGCACCAGGTGAAACAATGATAAGTATCATTTGTCAAACTGTTAAACAGGACCGTTATATCACACTTAAAAGCTACGTGACCGGTAAAAGGTTTTCGGTTTGTGAATTGGAGATATACGGATTGCTGTGACACGTCTCGGTCTACCAAAGTCCTATCCAGATCATTCTGTACTCGCTGACGGTGGGCGTGTGTTTATCAGTCCTTCCATTAACGTTTGATTTAACAACTATAAATGAGTCTAGTCCAGCATAAACTTATCAATCTGGATATTTTTATTGGGATGTAGAAATGCAATTAGTATTTTTTTCATTGAGCAGAAATCCGATTAGGCATGACACAACTGCTGATTCGGGGGGAAACACATGCCGTAATTGGCGACTACCATGCAGAATCGGGTATCGTCTGCGTCTTTTGCGATTATTGATGAAACGAAAAATGAACTGCATGTCTCCACTTCACCATTTTAGATCCTAATATTTTCTCTCTGCTCCGAACAACTTTCTGTGTCCAACCGCGTGGATTGGCAACATCTCACTTTGTCAATGTTGTCGAAAGTTCGCCCAAGTGAGGACGACAATGGGTTCTGTCCCCAGGCCGGCCCTAAGATGGTACTAATTATACATTGCTTAAAGTTTAGCACTGAGGTTAATGGCAACAACTCGTTTACCCGTTGCAAGTATAATATGACTGGGTGGACTATTGTGCTGGGTGTTTTCGGCACAGTATTTCAACAAGGAAGTACGCTGAGGCACTATCGAAACGAGACAATTACACTAACACACCCTGCTTCCAGCACACAAAAGTAAAGGGAAAAGGTTGTGTTATTTCCTAGTACAGAAATACGTGTTTAGATTATTAAATTGAATTTATTTTAAAAATATAATCTGATAAATTTTAGTATGCCATTATTATATTGCAATTCAACTTTATATTCATAGATAAACTTAATGATAATATTTAAATTAAATATTGAAACGTTTGTAATTGTAAATATTCAACTGCACTATAAAGCATAAGGAGATGAAAATGTTCGCAAAGACAAAATAAAATTTATATCTATGTATATTTTGAGCAGAAATTAGCAGTGTTTATAACTTTTGTTTTGATCTGTTATTGTGCTGTAAATTGCATGTTGTATAATTGTATTTCGTTTTTTGTGATGTCATCATTAGCAATACATGAAAACCTTATGAGGAAATATACGTATGTGTGTGTGCCTGCGTAAGACGTACAGCTATAACTATATATAGTATTGTTCATATCTTTGAAATAATTGTATATTGTACAAATATAAACGTTCATTTGATAGTAGGAATAAATTAAATCCAAACACTGAAGAATAAATCTCGCTAGTACTTTCACCCACCTTGGGGGTCTTCAGGCGATTTGCATATATATATTTCAATTGTGATGTCATTAATAAGGTACACATACAGAAGACGTCAAAACTAATGACGTCATACATAAAGTATACATTATGACAAAGTCTATAAACTGCAACATCTTTAAATGATAAATGGTGATGTCATAAATATATAAGTACAAATAAAGACAATGAACGTAGAGGTGATTAGAAAAAATAAATGAGGTTATGTCTGTCATTAATCCTGGCTTGTTTAGTGCTACTCCTATATTCGTCCAATTGAAAATTCAATCGCATGAGACCTTTACAAGTGTGTTATACCATGCACTGCAAGCATTTCCATTTATTAACTATTGTTTGCTTTATTAAAACAAAGAAGTGATTTTACAGAGAAGATTTTGACGGGATAGTTGTGCGGTATTTCCCTATTAATTTTGAGTACCTTTTTTATTCTTATGTGGTAACACTACTGTTGATTTGTGTTCCACTACTTATGGCTTTTTTAAAGTTGTTTTGTTGATCTATTTATTCATTAAAGTTTCTAATTAGTTTGTACTTTATGTTAATTTATTTAGTTTCTGTCCTAGAATGTTGAATCTGTTAATAAATATTTGGTTTTAAAACATCGAGATTGATTTGATGATACCGACGAGACACCGCCGTTGTGCTCGTCATGCGAATACTGTATTGTTTTGCCACGTTACTGTGATAATAATTAATAACAGACATGTCGCTATACTGTTCATAATAGTAATCTGTCAATAGAGATTGTTTTCATAAAAAATGTAACGCTTGGAAATTCTGACCACATTAGGTCATCCGCTTTTACTTTTACTTAATCAACATGCATGATTACTTTAGAGCATGAAATCATGTTCGCAGAAATCTTTTATCCTAGTACCGAGTGATATAATTGGCAATTTAAATTTTATTGATTGGTTACCATACAGCTTACACAACATTATAATAAAGGCCCGTCTTCCTCGCGTCTGTATATGTACGTATATAGCGTAAACAGCTATGGAGATTGCGCAGTTCTTTTTCAGTGCCAACACAAACAAGATGTAAATGTTCACTTTCTGCTCTCTCCTTGTCGTTTGTATTATTTGTAGAATTACAGAAGTTGGGGTATTTCGACTGTGAAATCTACTAGGAGGACATTAAAGATACACAAACTGATGTGCTGCCCCCGTTGCAACACTTCGGATATTCTTATTTCTTATCTTTCCTGTCTGATTTGATTTCCAATCTACTTTCTCTTTCGGGTGGTGTCTCCCTAGCACTCATCCGCATATGGCTCTTGCTGTTGCGAGGACAAACACATAAACAGATCCCCGACCCAGTCAGAGCAAAACACTAAAGAATTCCAATGTCGTTTTTCAGGGTTAGAGTTACCTGCCCCTGATTACCATTTCGACACTGTTGTTATCTTCCCTTGAATAGAGTTCGTTTGAATAACGTTTCAACTACAGAGTTGTGTCCCATGCGTTGAAATTCTCCAATCGCGCAAGTGTGGGCAAAAAACTGTCGTAACGATGTAATTAACATCGTGGCAGTGATGGCCGACATGCTAGCCTGACGTAAAATTGGTTGTTTTAAATGTAAACTAAACACATTAACTGACAATAATAACAACAACGATGTCTAACATCAACTGCTAGACCACGACTATGCGACGAAACAAATTGAAACTCGTTCACACATTGAAAAGACGCTGACTACTGAGGCTCCTACTACTGAAAAGTTTACTGATGAGCTGACACCGACGTCCGATGAGGATCCCTCCAGTACTAGTGATCACGAATGCGCCAATACCTTTTTAACCTGGTCGCAGGGTAGACGAGTGGTTGAACTCGCGGTGTTATCTAGATCTGAATACCTGGACCAGATAGGTTGTAAGAAATGCGGTACTAGGCTTCGGTTGTGCAATACCCAACAGGAAAGACATTTTGGTCTGGGAAGTATTTTATACATACAAGTAAGTATATCACACGACATCACAATAGTTAGGATTATATTTTGTATTTGTTATAAAATGCCCAATGGGCCTATATTTTAAGTTCAATTTTTATATTACATACAACAGTGTTATTTTTACAATGTGATATTTTCATACCACATTATCGTATGTTGTTATTTGTGCATAAAGTTTATAATTGTTGTATAGTGCGATATTTGTTAAACCACAATATAATGACAAAGTTTATTATTGCTATATAGTGTGATATTTTTTTTTTTATATCACAATATGTTATCTGTACATAATGTGAAAGTTTATTATTGTTTTGTTCATTGTGACATTTTTGCTATGACACAGTAAAGTACATTGTTTATTATAATGTTATTCATACACAATGTGCAATTTGTTTTATATTAGTTATTACATTCGAAGTAATTTTATTGGTTGGAAATGCCTACTGTATTATATTTGTATATAAAAAGTGCTATATTGTATATATATAAATTGTATATTATTGGTACAAATATAAGAGTTGTCTCTCTTTTTTGTTTATTATTTTTTGTATCTTTATATATATTTTTGTATAATAAGTAAGTCCGCAAGATATCTATTTTTTGTCATCTATATTTTCTTTTCGTTGTCCTAAACGTGTTGCATTGTCACTCGGAATTTTATTGATTCATGTAATACGCATTTTTGTTTGTTTTAGTATTATTATTAGAAAATTACATTGTTTATTTTTGTTTTGTTCATCAAAATTGACATTGTAATTATTGTTTATGTGTTATATTTCTAATAAACCATTGTCGCATCAAATCATATGTATTTTGTTTCATTTTGTTCAATTGGAAAAACAACAAAAAATAGAAATTTCTTCATTTCCCAAAAAATCTGAATAAACTCCCGCAAGGTATGGGTAATTGTTCAGAAATGATTTGCTTATACAGTAGCGGTGCCTTAGAAAGAAAAACAACAATACCTCATTACAGTTTTAGGCGGAGGGACGGGGATCCTTAACTGTGTCTGACTTTCTGCATCGTCAATCTGAATTATAAATACGCGGCTTTATACTTCTAGTGGTTGTATGTTATCAGTTGACTAACGCTCTATTTACAGCCAGTGTCATTCAAGGACGGGCCTCCATGTGTGTAATGTATGCGTGAATGAGTGTGTGTCCTGGGCCCGTATTCAGGAAACCATGCTCGTGCTCAAGCAAGATATCTGTGCTCAAAGCTATTTTCTTGCCGGTGGCTTAAAATCATGTTACACGGTCACAAATCTAGTTTAAACATCGACAATAGTATTCATGCTGCCCTAAGACTCTCCCATCTTCCAGAATATTGACAAAATTTTAATTTTCATAATTTTGTTAATGGAAAAAGAAATTGAACTTGAGCACAAAATCTGAATTTGAGCATGAGAACGGTTTCATGAATACAGACCCTGGATGTGTTATATCGGTGTTTTGCTTCATTGAGATCTGATGCCTACTTAATAGTTCTACCTGACCGAAATAACACGCCGAAGGCATTCAACATAGTGTTCCACCTCTCACCATTGTTGACAGTAAGGTATGTTTAGGCCGACATCAGAACAGTATACCCAGTGACGGCTTTGCCAGTATGGTGACATTTAGGAGGACACAGTTTATGTGTGATATTTACTGTTGTTAAGACTAAAAACGTGAACAAACAAACTCAATATTTACAGTTATATTTTTCGCTGAAATATTTTGTGTAAAAAGGGTTAATTTTCATGCCATTGATCATTGACTTTTCCTATAAAGTTTATCTTGATAGCGACTAAAATTCTAAATATGAGCACCAAAAATGGTTAATTTTCATGCCATTGATCATTGACTTTTCCTATAAAGTTTATCTTGATAGCGACTAAAATTCTAAATATGAACCTAAGATAAACACGTTGGACTGCACCTTTGACATTTAGTTATAATAGTGATAGTAATAGCTTGTCAAAAATAACACTGTGTTGTCCTTCTAGGACTCGACGGTGATGATCGGGGCTGGAAAGTTGGAAATCCAGAATTTGTCTAAACTACTGTTGAAACAGCGAGGGGTAGCGTACAACACCTTTGGATAATTATTTTCAGTGACATATTACCTATGGGTACACCCATCACAAAATGTAGTTCAGAAACGGATACTATATTTCCCTATCCTACACCCCTGGGCATGAAAGAGTCTTATAATATGCCACTAATAGACAGATAATATACAACTTTAATATAACGCCCTAGCTCATTGGTAAACACACCCTAAAGCGCCTTTGAGAGATAGATCACTGTCAGCGCTCTGCATTATTTATCTCTCCACTGTTAACATTTGTACCAATGGTCCATTTAATTATCATGTCTACGGTAGTCATTCTGTATAAAGAAACGTGTTAAGACGCGATCATCATCAACATTGTAATACGCTTTCCCTGGCAGCTATACAGGAATGTTCGTTCAGTCATACTGGGCACATCAATTAATCATGCAATACAGCCAACAATGGTCCCTTAATGTTGTGTCATTTTACATATCTCAATTTGGAACACAGATGGATCCTCGCCACACATTCTGAAATAAAAAACAATAATATTAAAAGGCTATTTCCATCCTGTTGACGAAGTATTGTTTTGTAAACAATGGGTAAGGTGCCCTTAATGTTTATGATATACTATTAAGTGACATTGAAGTAAATAAATCGATCAGATCAATTTAAACAGACATGTGCAGATGGAAGATCACGTGTCTTATGATTCGTGTCGACAGGAACGTGATGTTGTTTATACACTGCACAGATAACAAGAGACCCGATGGTCCTGCATCGCTCACCTGGTATTTATCTCACACCTGTATTCTTAAAAGTGGACTAAAATACAGCTACAGGCAAAACAACAGTGTTTGATTCATAAGAACCTATTAAAAGATTTAAACATATGACGCCTATGAATGTCGAACAAAGACATTAGGTTGAACAGAGTTTATAGTCTTCCAACCACGCATGCTTCTGGCAAAATATCATTACCCTGGACCTTTTGGTTATACAGAACAAATCATTTAAAGATTGGTAGTCCTTCATCCCAGCATGTTTAATGGCCACATATCATCACCCTTGGCCTTTTGCTTATTAAGAAGAGTCGTTTAAAGGTTTTTAACATATTTGACCCCTGTGACCTTTAAAGTGGGTCAAGGTCATTCATTTGAACAAACTTGGTAGCCCTTCATCCCAGCATGCTTCAGGCCATATATCAGTACCCTGAGCCTGTTGGTCATTGAGAAGAAGTTGTTTGAAGATTTTAAGACAATTGACCCCTGTGACTTTAAAAGTGGGTCAAGGTCATTCATTTGAACAAACTTGGTAGCCCTTCATCCCAGCATGCTTCAGGCCATATATCAGTACCCTGAGCCTGTTTGTCATTGAGAAGAAGTTGTTTGAAGATTTTAAGACATTTGACCCCTGTGACCTTGAAAGTGGGTCAAGGTCATTCATTTGTCCAACTTTGATAGCCCTACATCCCAATATCAGTACCCTGGGCCTTGTGGTTATTGAGAAGAAGTTGTTTGAAGATTTTAAGACATTTGACCCCTGTGACCTTGAAAGTGGGTCAAGGTCATTCATTTGAACAACTTTGATAGCCCTACATCCCAGCATGCTAAACCCCCAATATCAGTACCCTGGGCCTTTTGGTTGTTTAAAGTAAAATATTGACGCCGGACGACGGAAGCTGCGCCATGGTATAAGCTCACTTGCCCTTCGGACAGGTGAGCTAAAAACACATCTTGCAGAAAAAATCTTTGTAATATTAGCTTTAAGAAGTTCTCCGTTATTCAAATCATCCAAACTACTGATGTATATACATTTAGAAAAGGTTATGTCTGTATACGTCAGTATAAAAGGCATAACTATGTATTAGATATATTCTGCTTAATTTTACCCTTTCCATCTCCAACAACCAAGGTGGAGTATAAAATGATCTGGGGTGGATGTTGCGGTATCTGTGCTGTAGCATTCAATTTAGGAGGCATTATAAATGATACCGTTGGAAGCAAGGTCCCACTACATACAGAACACAATACATATCCAGCACACACGCAGGCATACACACAAAAGGAGATATTAGATTCAAGTTGTTTTCGAGTGAACGGAAGCATCCAACATTTATCTGTACCATTATATCATATACAACAAAAAATAAGTCGAAAAACACTACGACTTTGGTATAAAAAGCTCGTGAGATTTAATGAATTATCGCACGCCGCTAAAATCAGAATATCTTTAAAATTTGATATTTTTTTGTAAACCAGTCAACCGTGACATCAAATAAGTACGAATATATTTTGGCTTGGATGGCAGAACGTATCCGTATACGAACAGACAAGTTTCTTACCCGTAACTGTATTTGCCGACCAGTGCGTGACCTTCCTTGAATTCAAATCCAATTTTAAAGGAATACAAAATCTTTGGTATGAAACCGTCTGTCAGACAAACACCTGCAAAAAATATAATACTTATATAAACTTTAACATGTGCATCAGGTTAGCTTTTTGTTGTGACCGAAATAAGTGTGTAACAAATCATTGTAAAAGGGTTACAAATTTGTCCGTGCATGGCCTCATCGTCTTTCAGTATGAATTCTTTTTCTAGACTTCATTTAGTATGACTAATATAGTGGACTAAAAAGACCTTGAGCATAGAAAAAGTGCATTCTATTTGTTGATGAAGTTAATATAGAGATGATTTATCAATTAAGAGGTCTATTTGCTATTTGTTACGCGTTTAACTTGTTTTCAACTCTTATTTTTAGCATTTTTGACCATTTCTGTAATGTGTGCTCTATGTTATGTTTTTGCGCACACAATTTCCTTGTTTAAATAACAGTAAGAAGAAAATTTCTCGTGTCCCTAAGGTGCGCTTGTTTGTTTTTGTAAACATGCCAGACATTTGTTATCAGCCTTACACGGTCATACGGGCTTCAGGTTATACATGTAACTAAACTCACATAAACGAGAATGTCTATCAATGGTTATCAAGCGTTACTATTGGATGGTTTCTCTCACAATACTGACATAAACCGTACGACGTCACGCCGCGTGCTGTTAATTAAACCTTAACCTGGGAGTGATTAGCCAATAGAAGGTAGAGTTACATATATGCAATGCTTCCTACAGTGTTTGTCAGACTATCCTGATACAACCTTTCTGATTTGTCAATTAAATTTGTAGAAATTAATCTGACTTACTACTAATAATAATATTATACAACATGTATATGGCGTCCTATATAATTTGTAAAATTACTCTAAAGCGCACATGGATAATAGTATTAGTTATAATTGTGAAACAAAAACAAAGGCTTACAATCACATTTATACATTAAGCAAGCAGATAATCATCGCAATATGCACATAAATGAATAAATAAAGGGTGGTATTTACATGACATCTTACCTTTAAGTTTACAGCAGACTGGTCGTTGGTTTTTCTCTGCCCACGTGATTTGGGGGACATCTGAATGACTTCGAACTTTTATCATCCTCTATTGGGGAAACAAAAATGAGAAGGATTTCCACACGAATGAATGTCGTCAGCTATCTGTGTGACCGCCATCAAAGGATGTTTCGTTTTGATCGATCAAAGTTAATTCTTATTTCGAATTCGTGGTTTCAAACACTGAAGTAGTACATTTTACAGTTGGTTATTATTATGACAAGAATACAAAAACAAAACATCAAATTTTAAACATTCAAATTTTTCATGGTAAAAAATTAGCAAATGAGAATGTTTTCTTATTTTCAAATTAAAACAAAAACAGCAGCTTTATAAAATGTAGCAATGTGGCCTACTTATACAATATAAAATAAATGAAATATTTCGAATATATCGTTATTAATAGACTATTTAGTTTGGATTTTGAAGAACAGAGAAATCTACCTGTGCTAGGGATTATTGTTATATTTCCTATAGCTGTTTTCGTCCATATATATTATTATATAATAAAATCACAAGACAAAGTTTTTGATGTACATTGTGGTTTGCGTAGAACTGAAAGTGAAATATATTGACTGATTTTACTACTTTCACGTTTTATGCACTATTTGCATTACTAATCTGTATATTTCTTTTTATATTGTCTTCCAGAAGGTTTTTTTATAAGTGGAATTATTAGGTTCAACAGATGATATCACAAAATACAAAATGAACATTGAATATACATCAACGTCGGGTAGCACACACATGCAGCATGATGCAATTGTATCTACAGATTTACTGTAACATTATCGTAGTAGAAAGGATATCTATACCAATGTTTAATGTACAGACGTGAAATCAATATAGATCTAAGACTGGCTCCCAGTCCCTATAAGTAATATGCATGTAATAAACATGTCTGGTCTTATATTGAATACAATGCGTTTTAATAAAATTGTGACACACTAGTGGGAATTTACGTGATGTAGATCATTAGATATCCACATATTATAATTAAGTAATTAACATACATATAAAGAACTGTTCAGTCTGTAACAAGAACAGTGACATACAACGTATGAACCACACAGTGTACCGGCAAAACTATTGCAAAAGTCGTGTATTTAGTACATTGTATCGAATAAATAACCGTTCACTTACCTAGTAGTACACAGTCACCGTCTGGCATAGCCGAGTCTCTGCAGGATAGCTGGAATTCTCCAATGGCGGGATCAAATATACTGTTGGAGGGCACTGTACCTTTTGGACAGTTTTTCATACAGTATGGGACATGAGGTGTGGGTAGGAACTCTGTAACGTTATAATAAGATTGACAGTTTATGTTTACAAATTATCCTATTACTCCGAAGCTGCTGCAGGTCAAGTTACATTTTCAGATCTATGATGAACAGGCATTCTTTCAATAACATAAAAATAATATAGCATAAAAACACTCCATTTGCTTAAAATTACTTGGTTTTAAAACGACTTTTGTTATTTACAGAAATTAACGATTGTTCTATCCTGGGTTATATACTCCGTTGAATATATATGTTAGTTCCTGTGTTCTATTAAAATTGTTACTATCTACAGGAACATTTTCGCTGCAATTAAATGTTCGTTGTTTTTCGCCCTCCATAACGAGAGCGAGTTTATCATTACAACAAAAGTTTGTGTATGCATTACAATATACATGGTAATTAAATGTGAAGGGCAAAAAAATCCCGGTAAACAGTATATTAATAACATATTTTGAACCAAACAAAGGACATATTAAAAACAATAAGCTGTAAAAGGATCAATTTTAATGTAAAAAATACAAGATGCTGTATTGTTTACGTCTAGTACTGCTTGATGTATCATCTGTATCCTGGTTTTGTTTAAGTTGAATACACGTTAACGAAATACCGGGGATAAATAATCGTCTCATTGTGAAAAAATCATATCTCCATGTTTTCTTCATCCCATTATATCCCAAAAAACACCACGCCGTTTACCCATACTTATATAACATGATTGCTTTCATGGGCTGCACAATTCAATTCAATTATATTTCAAAGTCGGTACATGGTTAAACAAGGCAACACAAACCGATGAAAGGCTTTTACAGCCGACTAGGTTTGTAAATAGTTGTTATACTATTTGGAAGTCAGCCGTTAAGTACTGAATACATTGTGTATTCCCTTGGGTAATAAAGTTCCATGTATTTGTTTCTGCATTACTTGAGTCACCATCTAATGGTGATATTGTTTTTGTTGAGTTACAAAATATTCAGCTATAGAGAAAGCAAATGAGAATGGGGAATTGAAACGCAAAGTTCAACCTCAATGCATAGCCTGTAGCGAACCATTTACAATAAAACACTTGCTACGAAACTGCATTAACCTTCCGACAATACGAGAACATTTTTATAATATAGTAAGTCTCATATATCTTTCCGAAACGGTCAATAATTCTTAACTGTTATTGACCTTAACTGTTTTAACAAATAAAAAGTTATTGCCGTATTCTTGATCACTAGAACTGGAGGGATCCTCATCGGACGTCGGCGTCGGCTTATCAATAAAATTGTCTGTAGTAGGGGCCTCAGCGGTCAGCGTCTCTTCAATGTGTGAAAGAGTATCACTTTGTTTCGTCACATAGTTGTGGTCTAGCAGTTGAAATTGGACATCGTTGTTGATATTATTGTAAGTTAATGCGTTTAGTTTAATTCAAAACGGCCGATTTTACGTCGGGCTTGCATGTCGGCCTCACTGTCACGACGTTGTTTACATCGTTACGGCAGCTATTTTGCCAACACTTTCGCGATTGGAGATTTTCAACGCAAGGTACACAACTCTGTAGTTGAAACGTTATTCAAACGAAATCTATTCAGGGAAGATAACAACATTGTCGAAATGGAAATCAGGGGCAGGTGACTCTAACACTGATAAACGACAGTGGAATTCTTTAGTGTTTTGCTCTGGCTTAGGACAAAGGAGTTGTGTCCATCCTTTATTGAGTTCTAGATATTTCCGTCATGTTTTAGCTCCTTTACAGCATGGTAGCTCGTACCCATGGAAACACGTTCAATGTTTAATATCAGATGGATAACATAAAATAAATGGTATTATTTTCAACGAAGGATTGCAATTATCTACTGAATCATCACTTTTTACATTGTATGACATTCATTTCGTTGTTTTTACGTTTAAAAATGAAATAAATGAGAGATTTCGAAAACTTGCAATAATTTCGTTTTTTTCGGAAAGGGGGGAGGTTACGTCCTATAGACACCTAAGATTATACCAAGATAGTGCAAAGACGAACATTACAGAAACGACAAGAGGCACAGAGTGCTTGTATCGCTCACCTGGGACTTTATGCCCAGCGATGGTATATATGGCTGGGGGTTAGAGATCTCAACCATTTCATAGCTATGGCCCAGGAATTAAATTCCTAGGCTTGGGGTGGGGCCAGACCAAAACGCCAACACTAATGTCATGATATTGTTCGTCTCATGATGTCCAGCAATGGTATAAATGGTTATGGGATGATGTTCTCAACTGTTTTAATGTTATGATCCAAGATTTACCCAAATGTTCCATATTGGGCCCCGCCCCTCTGCCCCCAGGGGTACCACACCCTCCATTTATAAAAAATTGAATCCCATTTGGGCGTGGAAACTCCAGGCTAAATTCATTTAAATTCACTTAACCGTTCAGGACAAATGGCGTTTTAAAGGAAAAGTTGATGCACAGACGGACGCTGTTGAGTTCCCACTCTAGATGATTGTCGATTCGAATTAAATCAAACGCATTAAAGCCATTACCTCAGTGTCTGCTTGTTTATTCAACAGACAACTGCGCATGCTCAGGGAGCATACCAACATACAAATACCCGGAGGGAGCAGTTATGAATTATAACATTATGATACGTAATACTAAAATACTACATCCCTCCTTTTCCAGAATAACAAATTATAATTCTCTAACTGCTTATGAACCATTTAACCATTGAACACTTAACAATTTGAAAAACTTATTTTTCAACAGTCTATAATAACTGAAACTGAAACACTGCTTTCCCCAACAGTATATGTGTGTATAAAATAAAGCCACTATTAGCACTATTGGGCGCTCAGAAAGTGTTGCACGGTCTTCGTTATTTGTTGCGCAATCAGGAGAAATATTCGAGTCCTCATTTGGAGATGGTGTCTCGGTTGAGTTGAATTCCAAGTTCCGACTAGATTGGTCTGGTTCTTCACTTACATCGTTCTCGCGCTCATGGTACCGTTTTACCTTCGTGATGTTTCTACGGTATTGTACATCATTATTTCCTACAACCACCATGTTACCTGACCTAGTAACAATTTGGTATGGCTTCTCCTCAAATGTTGGGGTCAATTTATTTTGTCTGTCCCGTTTCAGAAGAACGGTGTTGACGTCATTTCTGATTTTGGCGTTACGCGTCCTGTCTGCGTACATTTTGCTTTTTCCTTTTTGTTCGTTGTCACGATCGCGTACATGAATATCATCTCCTGAATACTCCTCAATTCCCGGTTAACGCGTCCTCAATTTACGTTTGAATAGTAGTTCAGCTGGGCTCACCCCTGTTACGGAAAGAGGTGTTGTCCTGTAACACATTATATATTTGTTGATCTCGTCCCTCCAGTCTCTCTTCTCTATCTGGGCCGTCCTGACCCTTTTCAGCAGAGATCGATTTTGCCTCTTAACCTCTCCATTGGCCTGGGGCCATAGGGGCGTGATTTTTCTGTGCTTGATCCCCTGTTCTGAAAGGAAATCAGCAAATAATTCAATGATAAACTGTGGCCCATTATCTGTTGTTATGGAAACCGGTAGTCCATGTGTCATGAACATTTGTTTCAAACTCCGGATGATTCGATCTGTAGTTGTGGTCCTGATGGTGTGAACTTCGTAATACCGACTATAATAGTCAACAACCACAAAAAGATAATCTCCTGATGGGAGAGACATGAGATCTGCAGACACGTGTTGCCATGGACCGGTAGGCAATTCTGTTGATTTCATCGGTTCGGGTGCTTGTGGCATGCCTACTATTTGACATGCATGACATGTTTTGCAAAATTTGTCAACATCTTTGTCTATTCCTATCCACCATACCTTGGTACGGAGGCGTCATTTCATAAAAACTTTGCCCGGGTGTCCCTCATGCGCGATCTCAAGGACCCTATCACACACACTTGCAGGAATTAAAATTCTGGTACCGCGCAGTATGAGCTGTCCTATGACACATAGCTCATATTTGACAGGTAGATAGTGTTTGTTCTCCAACTTGTGCCACTGGATATTTCGGATACACTTTCTCAAGTGGATCATTTCTGGATCTACTACAGAAGCCTCCTCTATCTCGCGAGTAGTCAGTGCTCTGGTCGTTGCGGTCCGAGCCACACATCTCACATATTCATCGTCGCCCGATGTGAAGTTGTTCTTAAGATCACACGAGTTGTCTCTCTTGCCCTTGTCATCAATTAGCCTTGACAAACTATCAGCTATGTTTTTGGATCCAGGTATGTACTTCACAGTGTAACAGTAGGGTTGGAGTCTAAGTACCTATCGGAATATGCGAGCACTCGCCTTCACAGCAGACGTAGCAGAATACATTCATTCTAGCGGTTTATGATCAGTATGTAGTTCAAACTCTGTACCATACAGGTACATATGCAGACGTTCGCAGGCCCATACTATCCCTAGAGCTTCTCGCTCGGTCTGCGAGTATCTACGCTCTGTGCTGGTCAAGCTCTTACTATTGTAACATATGACACGATGCTCTCCGTTGACTTCCTGTACTAGAACAGCACCCAATCCGACAGGACTAGCATATGTGACTACAATCGTTTTTGCCTTTCGATCAAAGTATCCCAAAGTCTTGGTATTAGCTAGTCGACCTTTTAACTCGCGGAACGCCGTTTCCTGTGCTTTCTCCCATACAAATGGTTCACTTTTCTTAGTGAGTCTACTCAATAGTTCGGCCACTGTAGATAGATCGGGGATAAACCTTCCCACATAGTTTACTAATCCTAGAAAACTTCTTACCTCCCCTGGACTGTTAGACTGTCTAGTCTTGATCACTGCACGGACTTTCTCCTCATCGGGACCGATTCCGCGAGCCGATAGTAGATACCCCATGATTATCAACTCCGTCATTCTAAACTCGCATTTCTGTCTGTTTAATGTCAAGCCCTTTTCCTTGATTGTCTTGAGCAGAGCCTCTAATCTTGCATCGTGTTCCTCGACTGTAGGAGCATGTACAATAATATCATCAAATATATTGCGTACCCCGGTACATCCATGTAAAGCCTGCTGAATAACGCGTTGGTACATTTCTGGTGCGCATGAAATACCAAACATTAGCTGTTTATAGCGATATAGCCCTTGCTGGGTGACAAATGTAGTGATGGACCTGGACGCTTCACTAAGTTCAAGTTGATGGAATGCCCACTTCATGTCTAACTTACTGAACACTGTGCTTTGGTTCAAGTCATACAGCACCTCTTCTACTGTGGGTATAGGGTGTCGTTCCTTTAATATCGCCTCGTTTGCTCGCCTCATATCGACACACAGACGAATATAAGACTGACCTTTCGGAACAACAACAACTGGAGTAACCCATGGTGTGGGGCCTTCAGCTTTCTCGATCACATCTAGTTTCTCTAGCTCCTGGAGTTTAGCCTCTAGTTTGTCCCTGAGTGCGAACGGTATCCTCCTCATACTCTGCGCTACTAGTTTAACTGTCTTGTCAATCGGGATTTCCAGTTGGAAAGAAATCAGTTTCCCAAGCCCATTGAAGCACGATTTGTATTTTTGAACAAGTCCATCAGGTCCTAATTGTCGCACCATGTTTACACTAGCATTATTAACACCAATCTTTAACACCCCAAGTTCAGTGACTGTCTTACAACCAAGTAATGCTTGTCCCTTTTCTTTTACCACTATACACTCAGCACTGATAGACCTACCCGTAGTACCGACGGAAACTTGGACCACGAAGCATCCTAACACGACCCCTGCTTCCGGTTTGACGATCAGGGTCAGCCGACGCTTCGTTTACACTCTATTGACCTCTCCACGTGTTGTGCCAGTCCTAACACCTCCCATACTAACAGCCTGTTGTTCACTGGTTTCCATCGCCCTAGCTACAGTCTGTACTTGGTCCAAAGACTTTTACCTTTTTCGAGCAGTTTCCTCCGAAGATTGTGAGACAAGCATTTTTCTATCACTTGGTCTCGAATTTGCTCGTTGACGTCATTAAAATCACAGAATTCAGCTATTTGACGTAGCCGTGTTATTAATTGATCAATTGTCTCAGAGGGTTGCTGTGAAATATTCCTAAATAAATGTCTCTCATACGGAACATTTACTTGGGGAGTGAAATACTGCTCGATCTGATTCAAAGCCACCGAATAAACTGTTCCATCGCCGTCTGGATCTACGTTAGGAAATGTGTAAAATATATCCTGCATCTGCATTCCCCCACAATGAAACAATAACGCATTCTTCTGTTCAGCATCTGTTCCTCCTTTTTCTACCACGAACAGTTCAAACGCTCGGCGCCATTTTTTTCCCACCTTGCCCCGATTGAAGTTGGGTCTCCGTGACATTCGAATCTGGGAATCCCGCCGATATCAGCATGAACTGATGTCGCCATTTCGAAGTATGAGTTCTTAGACTTCTTAAAAGTTCATCCTCGTCGCCAAATGTTGAGTTCCCACTCTTGATGATTGTCGATTCGAATTAAATCAAACGCATTAAAGCCATTACTTCAGTATCCGCTTGTTTATTCACCAGACAACTGCGCATGCTCAGGGAGCATACTAACATACAAGTACCCAGAGGGAGCAGTTATGAATTATAACATTATGATACGTAATACTTAAACACTACAGATGCGTGTGACGGCATTAACTCTTTTGAGTTTTGGGTAGGTGAAAATGCTAAAACTGATAATACTTAACCGTGCAGATGCTTCCTTTTTCTAAACCTCACCGGTGTTAAATATTGGTCCGAACTACTGGTGAAACAGAAAGGGGGAATGAACAAAACTCCTTAATGGTATGAATGTTTTAAAACATAGATGAGTACTGTTTAATTTAAATTGATAATAAGTAAAGAGCGTATAATAGGAACCATGTCAGCTTGAATGCCTTTAAACAATCATTAGATAGTGTGTTCTGGGAAAAAGAAACGCTTTGTTAGACGAATATAAACATTATTGCCAAATTTTATTTAAATGATACTTATTTATAGAGATTGGAGACTTAGATGTCGGTTTGCCCAATCGCCAAAATGTATTCTGTTAAAAAACCGCAATACTGTTTGGTAACATTTTCAGTGTTGTCAGTTAACAACTATTTCTGTTTTATCAAAGTTTGACTTTCTACACAAACAATGTACGTATTAAACGTGTCAAAACGTTTGATATTTCTTTTATGTAAGCTCGTTTGATTGGCCGATATCAATTTAATGTTTATAGAAACCTACTTTTCCAACAAAAGCAATATATTACTATCGTAGCAATATGATATGATGGCGGCCTGGTAAAGGTATCGGTGGTGGTGTCCTGAACCTGAACTGTTTTATATTTTATCCTGCTTTTAGAACGTGTGCGTGGCATGTATGGTAACTATGGTATACTGCTGATGGTGCTGGACATCTTTTATGCTTTTTCAACTGGTAGTGGCTGCTTGTGGTGGCTTTTATAGACTTTTATTCACTCGCCATACAGTGTGTGTATATCGTGACGTCATAACCCATGTACGTGCTCCTGTGTACCTCCTGCGTACATACTTTCCCGGCTAGATGTTGTTTGGACATTACACTAATGTAGCGTAGCTGCCTTGATTCCCACTAATAGGACTGTGTGAATGTATAGATATACGAGTCTACACTGGACACTGATACATCTTTTAAAAACTCAACAAGCCATAATATCCCGCACGGGCGGAAGTTGACATTCCAAGATGGCGCCCTCCATCCTTAGAACTGCTCGTCGCCGAACCACAGCCCAAATACGTACCCTTACTAAAGCCGCAAATACGGTGACTGCTAAGACAACCGTGTACACATTGAATAAACCAAAAGCTATCCAAGAGAAAATCGATGCTACAAAAAGACTAAGTGACATGGAAAGTGACCTGCAAGCAATTGAGGACATATGTAAACATAACCGTATGGACCAATCCATTATCAAACCCAAGATACTGTCACTAAACCCTTACTCAGTTTGAACAGAGGCAAAGCTCAAGACGTTTACAACACTTCTGTGGAACATTATATACATGGCGGGCTCCCGTTTTAAGGCTCCTGACTACCATTTGCAAGGACATTATATGCTCAGGAACCATCCCAGAGAGTCTCAAACTTGGAATCCTTACTCCAATCTACAAAAAGAAGGGAGATAATCATAAATCAAGCTCGTACAGAGGTATCACGGTGATATATGTCGTATCAAAGGTTATCGAGGTCATACTCCGTGATCATCTTCGGAATACAGTAGGACCCACGCAGACTCCTTTACAGCGTGGATTCACACCAAATGTGTCCCCCATGAACGGTGCACTCATTCTACAGGAAGCCATCCTGGCTGCGAAGCATAACAATAAAGCTATTTATATAGCTCTACTTGATGCAAAGTCTGCATTTGATGTTGTCAGACATCCAAGCCTGTCACGAAAGATGTTTTTGCGTGGTGTCTCGGGTCTGTTATGGACAATCCTCAACGATATAAATGTGAACGCCACAACAGTAGTAGCGTGGGATGGAATGGTATCTGCGCTGTTTTGTGAAAAACAAGGAGTCCGTCAAGGAGGAGTACTGAGCACAGAGTCCTACAAAATATACGTGGACACTCTACTGGACCTACTTCATGAATATCGTCTGGGAACCTTCATCGGTCAGACTTACGTTGCTGCCCCAACCTGTGCAGATGATATTACTCTTATAGCCGACTCCCCTTACTTATGATCAAATTGGCCGTCAACTATAGTAAGATGGAAAAGTATAAACTTCAACCCCTTAAAAGTGAAATTCTGGAAATCTTGCCAAATTACATGGACAAAGAACTGCGCAGCATTCATTTTCGGGAACTGGATGGTGAAACAATGCCTGTAGTACACAAAGCCACTCATTTAGGTATGTTAAGGAGTATCACTGATCAAACGGGCTCCATTATACAGGACAACATTTCTAAAAGTAGGAGGGCAGCATATTCATTGATGGGGGCCGGTCTGCACGATGTAAATGGTCTCGATCCAGCGGCATCATGTAGACTCAAACTGGTATTCATACTTCCCATTATTGTATATGGCCTGGATGTAATATACTTCCATCGAAGATTGAGTTGTCTCCCCTGGAAAGATTCTTCAGGAAATTGCTCAAACAGATACTCTCTCTGCCTACCAACACAGCGGATGCTGCAGTGTATGCTATCTCGGGTTTCGTGACAGTTGAAGCTGAAATCCACAAGAGATAACTCGCACTCTACTGGAGTATATGTAGTTCAGACAACTCCGTCGAAAAGCAACTTGCAGAAAGACACCTATATCTCCCAAAAGCCACCAAATACAGTTGGTTCAGAAAGATAAAGCTATTACTTGCTATGTATGGACTGGGATCTGCACACGACCTATGTTACAACATGCCTACCAAATTTCGATGGAAAGCAGCAGTCAAGAAGAGTATTACCGAATATTGGAGACATCATATTCGCAGCCAAGCAGAACTTACGTCGACCTTGACACATCTATGTACTCAGAACTATCAGCCTGGTAAACTACATCAGATAATCACATCGGTCCTCCCGAACCACAGAGACATTGATCGGGTATACATCAAACTAAAGCTTTGCCACAGGGACCTATACTCTCCAATCCAATCGTGCAGCCTTCAATCAACTAAAGGTAGATCCTACATGCCTCTTATGTGACTCAGCACCAGAAACAAAGGAATATTTTCTCCTGCATTGTCCATTCCTGCATTGTGCATTGTGCACGTTATGACCTGCTGGCTGACTTGTGTTCAATCCTGCATCATCATATTCCTTTATTCGGTCAAGCTATGACGGACTCGCAGCTTACTGCAATAATTATAAATAGCTGTTGTCTGGTGTGTGACCCTGCTATTCCGGTCTTGGATGTGCCTTAGTTCGATCAAATAGATTTTGTTTCCCGCAGACTATGCTACAAGCTCCATTCCACTCGGTGTGATAAGCTGAATAAATTGGCTGTTTGCAAATAATTGCATGGACCGTATGCCTCTAGTTCTATCTCGACCTGCCTAGTGTCTAATGAGTTATTAAGGAGTCATGTGATGTCTATCCGCAGAGACTCTGGCTACCAAAGTCATTGCAACATGATTATATACAGCTATTTATTGGTGATCCAGTGTGCGCTCAGTGACGCTTTTTATTCTAACCAGTGTATAAACTTTGTATATACAGTTCTATTTGATAACAGTGGTGGACTGTGACAGTATCCTGCATTGGGTGCTGGAAGCACTGACTTTTTATATTTTTTAATCTATATTTGTTAGCATGTTTATTGTTTATACTCCCGCGGAAACTGCTGAACAGAACAGAACATGGCTGCGCCTATGATGTAAAGCGGAAGTGACAATAGTCCCTATGTAAACAATTAATTATCACTTTGTTATAGTTTCGAGTGTACATGTGATAGAAATTATGCTATTAAAACAATTGCTGAGTTGATTAAAATTAATCCTGGTCGATTTTTAATATGAAAAGGCAAAGCCTTAAAAGAGCGTAGCTTTTGTTGATCTCTGATCTTTACTGATTCGATTAGAATGAGAAAATACTGATTTCAGAATGAGATAAGATAAGCTTTATTTAAAGGCGGCAAGTCGAGGAATGACAATAAAACACAATCTCGAATGAGAATTTAAGACCTACATAACAATTAGGGGAGACCGGGGCAAGTTCGTCCACTTTTTATTTAAGTCCGTTCTGGGAAATATGGCAGCACGTCCCTATCTGAAGAATCATTTAACTTTTCCTGTCGAAAGATCGGATGTCGTTTTATTGATATAAAATCTCAATTTCTGTTCCATCCTGTGTTACAGTTAATGAGGTTTGACAGGTAAGGATGCCAAATAAAACTAAACAGTTTCTGCCTGTAACTAGTTATAAATCGGCATGCGGTGAAAAACAGTAGTGCGTTGCTGAAAAATGGCGTTAAACTCGTATTGGTGGTCTGGAAAATCATTTGTTGATTTCAACATAAATGCATTATCAATTGTTTCTTTTATGAGTGGTAATGTATGAATACATTATGTAAAGACTTCAAATAGTTTAGTTATTTCGTTCATATTCTCAACAACTGGTTTTCAAAAGCTGATGCAATTTTAGACAATGAACAAATACATGTTCACATACTGACGTTGACCTGGCATTGGTTTAATGCCTGCTCTTTTAAAAGATATTTCCCGGCAGAAATATTAACAGAACCTGGTTCATGACAAAAAGGACATTCAGAAATTTTCCGCATTTTTAGCCCACCATCATCTGATGGTGGGCTATTCAAATCACCCTGCGTCCGTGGTCCATGGTCCGTGGTCCGTCCTTAAACGATTCTTGTTATCGGTATTTCTCAAGAAGGACCAAAGTAATCTTTCTCAAATTTAATTGTAGGTTCCCCTTGGTCCTTAGCTGTGCCGGGCAACTTTTGAGACTGATCGGATAAACAACATGGCCGACAGGCAGCCATCTTGGATTTTGATAGTGAAAGTTTGTTATCGCTATTTCTCAGTAAGTACCAGAGGGATCTTTCTCAAATTTTATATGTAGGTTCCCCTTGATCTCTCGTTGTGCATGTTATATTTTGAGACTGATCATAAAAACAAAATGGATTTAAAGAAGAACTAAACAGATCTTTCTCATATCGATTCTATTTCTTTCACATTAAGTACTGTACTAGTAAATATGTGAAATGTCAAACTCACTTTGAAGGCTGGCTTTCATACACATCAGTATTAAGTTTATATCAAAAGTTACCTCAAGGTGCATTTACTGTTAACATGACTCGATCAAACAGATTAGATAAAGAAGAGAAAAGATCAAACTGACAAAGAACTAATGAAGATGGTACAAAGGTGGGCGCCAAGATCCCTCTGGGATCTCTTGTTACTTTTTGTGACTGACAAAAACAGAAATAAAAAAACAATTCTGAGGAACCGGCAAAAAGATAATGCAACGGATATCAGTTCAAAAGATTTTCGGTTTATTTTCATCCTTCCAGAAATAACCGATGAAGGCAAATGGAGTATTACGTGTCTGAGGTCATAGTACGAAGATTCATGCACGTTAGTATCACGCCGGTTGGAATATTAGTTAAGAGTCCTTAAGTCGTAAAAAAATATAAATTTTGTGATTTTTATGATTTCGAAATCTAAATACATTCCTGGTCAAAATAATATAAACGTTATGTCAGTCTGTCAATATTTGACGATTTGATGCCAATTTGAAGAGTATGCTATATGACTTCTGACGTTGCTAACAACGTCATTATTTCCGACATTACTGTTAAGATTGATACAAACGCAGATTATGGATAGTAATTTTAACTGCTTATTTCTGGCTTCACTCCAGAGGTTTAAGCATGATTTGAAGATAATTCTAGAGCATTTAAATTGAAATAATTAAATATGTTATAAGGCCTAACAAAAAATATGTTTGTTTCCTGTTACATGCTGAAAAAAAATAGGGTAGGGGGGGGGGGGGGGGGGGGGTATTTTTTTTGTTTTTTTTTTTTTTTTTTTTTAATTTTTATTATACCTGAAATTGAACACCAAAACAAAAAGATAATGCAGACATCACCAATGAAACCACATTGTAGAAGATATTAAAATTAGGTGCCGAAGACAGATTTGCCAGTGATACTTGTTAAATACAGAATACAATATTATTTAATAACAGTAATTATTTATAACAACAAAAAGTTCTTTTGGCATTAATGGCCTTTGGGGTTGCTTCATCCGCTGCTTTACTGCAAAAAATAACATAACATTAAAAACAAGAATTAACTTTTGACTTCATTTATTTAAAATAACACAATGAAATATGTGTTCCCGTTTTAAATATTTTATCCTATATATTTTGAATAATATAGCTACACGTAGATCCATTTAGCAGGTAAATAAATGTTTGTCCTGATATTAAAATATATAAAATACTATAGCTGTCACAGCCGCGCCGATACCCAGTTGTTAATATCTGGCAGGAGTCTAGTGAGTCACACTCGAGGTATGTATAAATTAACCCTAGAAGATATTGTTCTAAACAAGGCTTTCAAAACTTTAACAAAATTAAAATAAATTCAAGCAAACACACCTTGCGATGTCACCAATCCTGAATCGTCACTCGCGTGGCACTCGAAAGTGAGATTGGTAACTCCAAAGTTAATATAACGTCTGCTACGGAAAAGCCACACCCGACTTCAAAAGTTTGTTCAGGCTGTGTACTCGCTAGAATAGTGAGGTGTTTTGTTTTCGTCCGACTGGTATGTTTCAAAAACTGCCATTAAAATAAGTTTCAGGGACCGCCGCCATCAAACGTTTGTCGCCGACGTGATAACATTTTTAATGCAAGCACTGTTGTGTGTAAGGACACCATCTTAAAACACAGTCCGTGTCGAAAGAGCGCTTGAAATTACAAGCGTCTAAAACGGAAAACGGTAACAAAAAGCCGGAAATTCCGGAATTTTTGCCGCAAAAATATGTTAGGGTCGCACGGTAACATTAGGGTCGGGGGGTCGGGGAACCGGAAACAAAGATGTTCTTTTGTTTTGGCCTTAAGTCATACACAAATATTGAAATGTAAAACAAATAGGGTTCCATATGACCATGGGACAAATAACACTTTTGTACGTACAGTTTCCTTTCGATTATAGCTGTGATAAAAATATGTTTACTGTGAGTTTTGGAATGACCGTACATGAAATTAATTGGTGCGAGTTTTGGAAGGACCGCAGTTGAAATTAAGTAGTGCGAGTTTAGAATGACCGTACATGAAATTATGTGGTGCAAGTTTTAGAATAGCCGTATATGAAATTAAGTTTTGCGAGTTTTGACGTTGCAAGCATATGGTCACTGTCTTAAAATTACGTTGCCGCTTTGAATGTCAGTCATGCCCAGTTCAAAAAGTTTTCAATGTACTGAAGAGATTATTTCTAAGAATGCAACAAAGAAAACAAGCAAATTCGTGGAATTGATATCCCCCGCTTTCAGGACATATTATAGGTAAACATTATTGAAATTAGGTTTAAACATGTGAGTTTCGTGCTGTTGAGACAATGTATAGCTTGAAACTCGAAGAAAAAAAGCCTTATCTAATATTTACTAGAGTTATTAAGCAGAACTGCGGATAATGTCTCTGCGAAATGGAGTCTGATTAAAGTGGTTGTCAAACTTGGCCGAGCCCTCAAAGCGATGATCCCTGTTACTAAGTTTGAAGACAACCGGATATTATTTGCAAGAGTTAATGAGCAGAAACAGCAGGTTGTTCAAGGGGCCATAACTTTGCCAAATAAAGTTTGAAGAAAATCAGTTAACATTGTTGTAATTATTGCACGGAAATGGCAGATAACAATGTTTTTCGCTATTTAAGTGGCCATAACTCTGCCAAATAAAGTCGCTGAAAGTGGTCATCGAACTTGGCTGAGCCCTTAGGGCATTTAACACTGTGACGAAGTTTGAAGAAAATCGGTTAACATTTATTGTAGTTATTGCAGGGAAACGAAGCGCGGGATATGATGATGTTTTTCATTACTCAAGGGACAAAACTCATCCAAATGGGGTCTGCTAAAAATGGTTATCGAACTTGGCCGAGCCCTTTAGGCATTTAACCCTGTGACCAAGTTTGAAGAAAATCGGTTAATATTTGCTGTAGTAATTGCACAGAAACGAAGCGTGACAGACAGACAGACAGACAAACCCAAATTAATATCCCCCGTTTCGGTGAAAGCGGGGGATAAAAATCTAGAAAATCAAAAGGTCCTGGCTGTTTGAATTAATCACCATTTTTATTTCTCTTAGGCGTATATTCCTGCGACACTTTGGATAAAACTCGTACAGGAATTATATATAAACTTTATTTGTTTTACAACAATTATGAAACAATTTTATTTCAGCCGATATTAATCACATTTGTTGGCCTGGATATTAGCGAGTAGGGTGCCTTACCGTGGCAGGAAACAGAGTACCCAGAGAAAACCCACGCGGTCGGACAGGTGACCCCATACCTTTTCATGTCCGATTGGTGAATCGAACCCCGGCTGCCTTGGTAGAAGGCAAGTGCGCTATCCACTTCATCACCCGATCACCCAGTACAGTACACAAATTACCTGTGTATAAGTATTTGACTATTCTATTTCAGTTGGAAATGGTGGTATGCTTAGCCTCAGACTTTTCCCATTTAAATATTTAAGGTCGATGAGGTAATTTGTTCCAACAGTACCATTTTTCATTTATGGAAAAACTTCAAAATCTTGCCATTTCAATTTAGTGATTGTTTTTCTCAAAAAATTGTAAACATCAATTTCAGAAAATAAAACAGGCAATTTTGAACAGGCACAGAATAAGTTATTCATATTATTAATACTATTTTTTTCTTAATTTTTGTAGATAATAAATAACAAGTTCTGTTTTGTTCATTTCCCATTATTTTTTTAGCCAAAGAAAATTTTAATACTCATCGCCTAACACTTAACATTTTAGCCTCACACTCTACATCCAGTAAACACTTTGACATGATAAAAAAAACTATAAAACTTGCACAGTCACAGAAAGACGGTCCTTAGGCCAGTCCAAATAGACTGAACAGAATAGTCACTGAAATGCACTATTAACATAAGAAGTAGTTTTTTCAAACACAGTATGTCATCGTTCCTTTGTTTGGAAAGATCACCAGTATGAGATTAATTATATTTAGAAGTAGGCAGGGAAGTACTTGCAAGTATTTTTGAAGAGGTAGCAGGCATATGTTGCCAACTTGGTGACAATCCTTTATCCTCTAACCCCACTGGAAGACATTCAGGAATGACTGTCCCTCTCATTACTTGTCTCACATCAGTCTCCTCCCCGTCAAGTACAGGCTTAACCTTTAGCACCCCTGAAATGAAATTTAATTACATGTAGTGTATATATATATCAACAGAACGTATATATGCATTAAAAAGCAATTGATATATACCTAGTACATACAAGGTTTGGTGATCATCTATGCATTACAATATACAAACATGTACAGTTTTACTGTGTAAAAAGGTTTTATAAAAATAATGCATTATTTACACATTCATTGGGTGTAAAAACACAACATTGAACAATCAGAAACGATAGAGTTCAGGGGGAAGATGACCCAATCTCAACCTATGCAACAACCCCCTCCCTGCAAGGCACACACTCAAAAAGGTATTAACAAATTTAACACATGTATTTTGTCAGGATTGGAGGTAAAGAAGCAATTAAAATAGTACATCTAACCAGTTTCAGAATATTAAAGTTTCCCCTAGACAAACAAACCACGTCATTTGCATAATTAAGTAATAATTATTGTACATGTATTATGTGGTATATGGAAGCCATATTAAATCGTAAAAGAGTACCAAGAGTTTCTTCTGTATTTTTCAGGCTGCCAGCCTTACCCTCCACTCCATCGACACGTGTCACATTTTGGGGGCTCGTCCGGGATGGAGTTTGACGAACATTACTTGTTGACCTTGGGCAAGATCTATCAAGCGTCGTTAGAAGATCTGTTGGAAGCGGCCACTTGTAATGAAATCACAATAGAAGAGGGGATCAAAGAAAGTAGAGTTGCCGTAATAGGCATCTTACAGCGCTGGTTTGAGAAACAGAAACCCTCAGCTGATGACAACGGTCTGGCGGCATTGATATTGACCGATACAATACTGGATGCTGGGAACCCGCTAAAGCCCGTACAGGTAAAGAAGGAACCTGATACCGAATTCACTGAGAAAGACACTGAAGTAGACAAGGGCTCGATTACCTTAAATCGTAGGGAATTAAAAATCGCAGGCCAAGTCGATGCTAAAAATGGCATTCCGTACGTCAGCTTAGTTAGGCAAATACAGCTCGGTGAGAAAAAGGGATACCCTGAGTACGAACTTGTAGATGCGGTTTTGAAAGCAGTGCCGGCCACCTCAGGACTGAGGAGTTATTTAGAAGGCAGACATACACTTTCGTTATCCACACTTAGAGGGCTGCTTCGCGCACATTACCGAGAAAAGCCTGCGACTGAGATTTACAACGAGTAGAGCGGTACAGCTGCCTGCTGAAGACTGCTCAGAGTTTTTAATGCGCACATTGAACTTTAAACAGCGTATTCTGTTAGCATCTAAGGAGGCAGACTCTAAATCACCACGTTACGACTCGGCTTTAGTTCAATCAGTCTTTCAACGCTCAGTCCTCACTGGTCTTCGGAGTGAAGCGATGCGAATGGAGTTTGAGGTTGTCCTCAAAAGGACGAGTAGCGACGAGGACCTTATTAAGGAGATGACTGAGATTTCTGTCAAGGAAATGGAAAAAAAAACCTCCAAATTTGGCCGAAAGACTAGTGCTACCGTAAATCAAGTCAACACAGGTAATAACACTCCGAAACCTAAACGCGAACTAAAGGAGGGCGCTTTCGCTATAGAATTGAAAGAACTCAAAGCTGAGGTAGCTGTTCTTCGAGAGGCTCTACAAGGATCCACATTTTCGGCGAAACAGATCCTGGCCCAGCTGATCAACCATCTCGTACGCCATTTCGCCATGGTTGTTCGTCATGTCGTCAGTCAGGTAGTTCAAATTGTAACCACTGTTTTCGTTGTGGCAGTACCGAACACTACAAACGCGGATGTAGAGCGAAACGTGATGGGCAGCAGGGAAACGAGTGAGGGTTTTTCCCGAGGGACAAGGAGAACCCAAGAATACGAAGTCCCAGCCTATCATCTGTTGTGGAGAATGTGGAAAGTCTAATCCGACATTGCGTTGTTTAGGGTGTCATTCGGCTATGTATTGTTGTCAATGTGTCGTAAGAAAGCATGGCCTAAGCACAAACCATTGTGTCAGAAAGTTCAGTTGTTGGAAACCGGGACTACAGGGAGACTGACTGTCAATGAATTAAACGGACAGGTGTTAAGTTTGGCTCCTAAATGAGTTGAAAACTGGTGTTCTTTGGGATACCGGTGCCCATGTATCTCTCTTCAACTACAAATGGTTACGTAAAAACTTACCCAGCGTTTACGTAAAGCCAATCATTGAACTGGTATCCGACTTGTCGATCTTTTCAGCCAACGGAACTGCGGTACCATTTCGGGGATGGGTCGAAATCGAGGTAATACTTAAAACGTCAGCGACAAAAGTTACGGTTCCTTTTATTATGACAGACACTCCGACAGATCATCCGATATTGGGCTACAATGTTATTGAACACCTAGTAACAACGATGGACACAAGTTTGCCACCGGGGGCATTTCCGATACGTAAGGGTGATGGTATAGCTTCTCTGTGTGCATTAATACGTCAGGCTCAGCACAAGGATGTTGGCGTAGCACGTACCGGTAGGAGTACCATCGTGGTTCGTGGACATGGTTCAAAAACAGTAAGAGCTGTTGTTAGGGGAGATAATCGTGAATATCCTCTTAACGCACTGTTTGTTCCAACATTGGACGAAACACAGCACAGTTTATTTCTTATGGAGACATTGGTGAAAATTAAAACTGGTAAAACTAGCACTGTGAAGATCGTCGTAACGAACAATACACCAAACGATATACGTATTCCGAGGGTCCTCTACAAACAGTAGCATCTGTTGTTCATTTGCCGGTTAACATTTCCGATAAGCCAGGCGATGCTACTAAAGTATCATCTAGCGACCAGCCTCCTGTGGATGAAATATGGGAACCATCAGTGGACTTTTCTACTTCAGGCCTTTCAGAAGAACAGGTTAAGATTGTAAAAGAGCTACTGAGCGATGAAAGAGGAGCCTTTTCGAAATCTGATGATGATATTGGAGACGCGTCAGGACTCGAAATGGACATAAATCTTGTCGATAATATCCCTGTTCAGAAGTCCCATACTTCCATCCCCACGCCGCTATACCAAGAAGTCAAGGACTACTTGCACGATTTGTTAGCCAAGGGTTTGATAAGGAAGTCGCGATCATCCTACTCAAGTCCGGTTGTCTGTGTCAGGAAAAAGGATCAGAGTTTAGGACTGTGTTGCGACTATCGTCGTTTAAATCAGAAAACCCTCGATGACCGTCACCCACTCCCAAGAATACAGGACGCACTCGATAGCCTCGGAGGTAGTNGAGACAAACACGAACATATCGCAGCCTCCCAAAATACACACACATACACTACACGCATGCATCTTGCACACAGGGGAGGCCGTCCTTAAATGACCTTAGCTGTTAATAGGACGTTAAACAAAATCAAACAAACAAACAAACAAACAAAAGTCAGTGGTTTACGTTATTAGATCAGGGGAAAGCGTACCATCAGGGTTATGTTCGTGAAGAGTATCGACACTACACAGCCGTCATAACACCCTAGGGTTTATATGAGTGGAACCGCATCCCCTCGACTTGTCTGGAGCACCCTGAACGTTTCAACGTTTTATGAATGAGTGTTAAGACGGATTAAGAGACAAGTGCTGTTTACCTTATCTTGATGACATCTTGGTCTACAGCAAGACTTTCGAGGAACATGTAGATCACATACGCGTCGTGGTACAGAGACTCCAGAAAAGTGGAATACAGCTCAAGCCACGAAAATGTGAACTCGTCAAAAGTCCGGTATTTAGGTCACCTGGCTACCCCTCACGGGTACAGAATGGATCCGGCAGATACGAAAGCTGTACGTAATTTTAAATTGAAAACTCCGGGTACTGTTGGTGAGGTACATCAAATACTAGGTTTTATTGGATACTACCGTCGTTATATACCTGACTTTTCACGTAGGGCCAAACCACTGTAAGACTTGCTGCAGGGGAAACACGAGAACGGTACACCCAAAGGTCAAGATCACGCGAAACGGAAGAAGGCTGGTAAAAGTGGACAACTTGCGTCAAGTGTCAAAATAATATGGACAAGTACACATCATGAACGGTTGTGTGAACTAATCGATGTCTTGGTCAAACCTGAAGGGCAAGTAATGATTTACCCTGACTTTGACAAGCCCTTCGTCGTTCATGTTGACGCGTCGCAGGAAGGATTAGGCGCCATTTTGTACCAAGAAAATGTGAAACGTCGCCATTTTTCCCGTCGCATATGCCTCCCGTACATTAATACCTGCCGAGAAAAAGTATCACATTCATTCCGGCAAACTCGAGTTTTTAGCACTCAATTTGGCGGTTGTCGAGCGATTTCGTGACTATCTTTATTACTTATGAGAGTTCTCTGTATACTCTGACAATAATCCCCTGCAGTACATTTTTACCTCACGGAAACTTGACGATACACGCCTGAGATGGGTTTCCTAGTTGGCCGATTTCCGATTCAAGATTTACTACAAACCGGGACGTCAAAACCAGGCAGCCGATGGCCTGAGTCGTATGCCATTAGATATATCCGTGTCATGTCATACTGTACCAAAGTGGTGGATCCTGATACCATGAAAACAACGCTGTGTACAGCGATGGCGCGGTCCGAGGGAGAAGATGTTTGGGTTGCTTCCCTTAGCGATAAGTTAGTGGACACTGATAATGTTCTGCCCGCCGAATCGGGAACTATTCCGTTTTCGCTTGACTAACTACGAACTGCCCAGAGCGATGATCCTGGAATAGGGCCAGTGTTGAGCTTCCTGCGCGATGACAAAAAGTCTGGTCCGAGCGTTATTCGGAATTTACGGCTCGACACCAAGATACTTTTGAAGGTATGGCCCAAGTTATACGTTGACGAACATAATCTCATGAAAAGACGGTCAACCGGTCCTGATGGTCCGCGAGTTCAGTTGGTTTTACCCGCTAAATAGCGACCGAATGTACTACAAGAGTTGCATGTGAAAATGGAACATTTAGGTGTCGACCGAGTACTAGATTTGACTAGAGCGAGGTTCTACTGGCCACACATGGGAGTAGATGTCGACCATTTTGTGAAAGCATCCTGTCCGTGTTTAAAAGACAAACGTCCGGATCGTCGTCGTGATGCGCCGTCGACACCGATATAAACCACGTTCCCATTCGACTATCGACTTTCTTCACCTCGAGCGCTGTAAAGGGGGCTATGTGTATATTCTCGTAGTAATGGACCACTATACGCGTTTTGTCCAAGCTTACGCCACGACCAATAAAAGCAGTAAGACAGCCACCGAGAATTTTTTCAATGACTTCTTTCCTCGATTCGGATACCCTTGCCGACTTCATCATGACCAGGGACACGAGTTTGAAAATAAGTTGTTCGAACACCTCGAGAAACTGTCTAGAGTTGCCCACTCGCGAACTACACCGTACCATCCGCAAGGAAATGGGCAGGTGGAACGTTTCAATAGGACGTTGCTCGGAATGTTAGGGACCTTGCCTAAAGAAGACAAAACTGACTGGAAACGTCACTTAAACGGAGTCGTACACGCATATAATTGCACACGATCAGATGCCACGAACTTCTCGCCGTTCCATTTTCTGTTCGGCAGACACACCCGTTTACCCCTAAATCTTCTGTTTCAAAACGCGCAACCTCCAGGTGAAAGTGAGAAATCGTATCCAGAGTATGCGAAAAAGTGGAAAAGTCGAATGCAGGTCGGATATCGGATTGCATCGAAGAACGCGAACCAATCCGCTGTTAAAAGGAAGAAGTATCATGATTCGCGACTCACCTGTGCATCGTTAGAACCGGGGGACCGTGTTTTGGTTAAGAACTTGGGTGAACGCGGCGGAAATGGCAAGCTCATGTCCTTCTGGGAGGATCACGGTCATATTGTTCGACAACGCGTCAATGATTCGGCTGTGTATGATGTCTCCCGTGAGGATGGCCGTATTCGTCGCCTGCATCGCAATCTGCGATTGCAATGTAAAAGTCTACCGCTCGGTGGTATCCATAAGGAACATCGGTCACACCGTGTTCGAGTTCGAAAGAAAGCGAAACCGGAAGTGCAAACTCCAGAGGATTCATCGGATGAGGAAACGTTAATCAAACAGCCGATATCACAACTTAATCCGAAAGCGAAAGAGTTCACGCCGATAGTTCCCGACCCGATTGACCTTCGTCATAATGTCGAAATACAGGAACGGCCGATTAGTGAATCGAACGAGGAGGAAACTTCTGTCAAGAATTTCATATCCGATGACAGAACCGACGGTGAGGACATTGCATCAAACCCCGATCACGAGGACACCTCCGATTCTGAACGCCAGGACGCTTCCGAACACCTGGACGATTCTGAACATCAGGACCCCTCCGATCACACTGACGAAGACCCTGAGGATATCGAAGGAATTTCCGACACTACTATCGATGGCGAGTTGAGTGACGATTCGATCATTAGTGATGAGGAGACAATTGTGAAAAATGGGAATACCACTAGTGACGAATTTATTACCGGTGATAACGACAATGGAGATAGTGACTCCGATCATGAGAACGTTAAGCGTCGACCTCACCGTGAGCGTCGCGCTCCGTGAGTACTGACTTATGATGAAATGGGTAAACCTATTTATAAGCCGGTTATCGAGATAATCCGTTAATAGACTTGCTTATTGTGAAAATCCAGATGTAAATATACGGCCACCGGATGTTATTTCTAATACCTGTATCATGTTTTTGGTAAAGCCTTGTTTGTTTTGGCATTTTTATCGAAATTTATAAACTTTTTGCACTTATTCTAAAAACAGCCCATAACATTTCCATAGTTCCCAGTCAACATGGCTGCGCCTATGATTTAAAGCGGAAGTGAAATAGTCCCTATGTAAACAATTAATTGTCACTTGGTTAGTAGTTTCGAGTGTACATGTGATAGGAATTATGCTATTAAAACAATTGTTGATTTGTATTGGAATGTATCCAAATTCATTCGGTGACTGTGACAGGTTGTGTAACTGAATGGCCCAAATTTATTAATTTTGTGTCATGGTTTTTCGTGAATTTAATTCTCTAAAATTCAATTATGACAAATGAGAACTATTGAATTTTAAATCCAGTGATGCATATTTAGTAGTGTTGTCAATTGTATCATTTTATTGATTCAGTACGGCCGGTCGTATTTGATTTAAATTGTGTTGATAAAACTTCATTATGGTTATATTTCAATTATGATTGACATATCGTGTGTTCATGCAAGTCATCACACAATATTCTGTCAGTTAAGGCCATATGCTAATTACTCTCTCTAATAAGAGTAAGTACATAGGTTAATTGTCAGTCAGTGGTTATTACTCACTCTAATATGAGTAATACTGTCTATTCTGCTAGTCTAGTATTTCCCAGGCTGCCTGCCTTACCCACCACTCCATCGCCCGTGTAACAATTGTGTTATTTATTATGACATCATAAAATGGCTCCGGGCTACACCTCTCTTTATACATGAAAATATCATAATATTATGTCACGATATCACATGATTTCCATCTATTAGAATAATAACATAATCTAAGTGACAAAAATAACACCGTATCCACATATTTATACAATATTCCACTCGAAATATACACAATACAGAAACTTGATATGCATGCATTGGCGAGTGTTCTCCTGTTAAACGATCATGATGGTTTTCACAAAATGAATTCTATTCGTCATAATTATGTTTTAAGTACGACCATAGTAGGTACACAGCTATTTCAGACGTCTAACCTCATAGCAAAATTATACATATATTCTAATTTTGCAGTAAATGGATTTTTCAAACATCTTTTTATCAAAGTTTTACATATGTACGATTATGTACAAAGCTGTATTAACTATAAAATGTATATTTCTACAAATTATGTCCTTTGCCTCCAGTTATTGTTTTCAATATCATAACACTCTTTTATATCAATTTCATAGATAGTATATAGATACATTATCATATTAAATATTCTATAAATAAGGTGTTAGATTTTTTTTTTGTACCAATGTTTACCTTTTTAATAATAAAATATTATGAACAAAACACCTTTATAAAATGTGTGTAGTGTATGGCCACACACTATACATTTCACTAATACTTAGCACTGTTCATGTCTCAATGTCATATCCTTGTTAAACACTACACTATTTATAGTTCTTGGACCCATTTTTCATCATTCAGTTGTGCATCTGTTTAAAAAACATCAACATAATTATTTCAAAAGCATAGCACTGGTTTAGCCAGTATAGCACTGGTTGGATAGCTGCACGATATTAGTTTGCATTTACCAGATACTGATTGTTAAAAATATATAAAAACGCTCCTCGTACATTTGGATCATATTCACGTGCAGACAGAGTTCCTTTCATGGAATAGACATTTGCGGTATCTCAGCCAGGGGATGTCCACGGGGGTACTAAATGACAAATTTCTTGATACTGCCTCACCAGAATCTTCACGGATTTATACTTTACCCTTTATAAACTTCGTCCGTTGTTCCTCCAAACTGAATGGATATGTTTGTCTCTTTTATTCTGTTTGCGGAATAATGTCAGGTCTACAGTTATAAGCACACGAATAAGGCCGGATGAAGGCGTTTCAATTTGAGCCCGACTTGTGACCTGTTGATGTTGAAAGGGGGCAGCAGATACTTTTTGGTCTCTTCCCTGTCATCTGCGTAGAATATAAGGAAGAAAACGCCACTGATTCAGCAAGGGGTCGACATTAGTCGCGTCTTGCAATCATGCAGTGTGATATAGCAGGCCTGTTTGGTGTTGAATCATTGCAGTAAATATAGCCGTATTACGGCTGACATAAAGCGATCATCGTATGCTCACTAACATCGGTATGGGGTTATTCCAGAGGCAAACATTTAAATAAAAGCTGTTATCACAATAATAATCCCGTAGATTGTTTTATGTTGTTGTGTATGGTGCGTAACAAATGAATTATTTATGTTGAATAATAAAATACCATGGGATCATAAGGTATGTATTTATTGTTGTTTATACCTAAGTTTGAAAAAAGACACCCGTCAAAAATCAATAGAATCAATTTGAAATTCACGGGATGTATATAGCGATGCTCCGTATCAAGTTCCTATCTTTAAATTCAAGGAGGAAGGGCTGGAAGAGAAGTCTCCTGGGAAACAAATGTTCCCCTGACCCGACTGCAGCACTTGAGATATGTGTTTTAATTCTGACTTTGTGTTCCCTTAATGGATATATTAACAAGGGCAGTAAAATATTAAAGGTACGATATGATTTTTGATACTGAACGCGTAAAGCGTGACAATTATAATTGTAAGTATACTGAAATTATGCTAAGTTGATATTGTACTTTATTTTACTTTACTTTACTTTAAGATTGAATACTCATAAGGACCTGTGACGAGGTATAGATCGACGTTGTCCATTTTCACAGAGTCCTGACAGCAATGTAACTGAATAGTACACACAAGTCATACTAATTGTGGAAAATCTATTTTCCGGTTTTGTATGTGCCTCTCAATATGATATACCGAAAATTACTGAAGTTGCACTTCAACTCCTAATGATCTCGTGCAGGATTATGATTTCGACATCGAGATCATACGAGATCATTTGAGGAGAACACATATATCTCAACATTCCTCGATATATTGTTTTTAGCCGGCTACTTTCTGAAAAAAAATTCAGTGAGTAGGACAGACGGAAGGACGGGTGTTCGAAGTTTAAATCGCGATGGTCTTTTACTGATAAAACGACACATTGCATTGGTCAGATAACGACACAAAACATGTTGATGACGTAAGAAGAGATATTACTGGAAATCGCAGAAACAATATACCAATAATAATGATATGTAGATCAATTATTGCAACGAAGACGACATATTACAGATGAACTCTAAACGTTCGGAAAAAAAAGAACCAATGCACGTTTTCGTATGAGGCGCCAAATGTGTTCACTGCAGATTTAGAGGGTTATGGGACATTGAGGAAAGATTTATTTGATGTCCCTTTGAAACACTTTTCGTGTTTTTCATTTTCCTATTCTTTCCTTTCGACATTGTCTCCATGGTTGCCGGTTAAGAACTTGGGTGAACACGGCGGAAATGGCAAGCTCATGTCCTTCTGGGAGGATCACGGTCATATTGTTCGACAACGCGTCAATGATTCGGCTGTGTATGATGTCTCCCGTGAGGATGGCCGTATTCGTCGCCTGCATCGCAATCTGCGATTGCAATGTAAAAGTCTACCGCTCGGTGGTATCCATAAGGAACATCGGTCACACCGTGTTCGAGTTCGAAAGAAAGCGAAACCGGAAGTGCAAACTCCAGAGGATTCATCGGATGAGGAAACGTTAATCAAACAGCCGATATCACAACTTAATCCGAAAGCGAAAGAGTTCACGCCGATAGTTCCCGACCCGATTGACCTTCGTCATAATGTCGAAATACAGGAACGGCCGATTAGTGAATCGAACGAGGAGGAAACTTCTGTCAAGAATTTCATATCCGATGACAGAACCGACGGTGAGGACATTGCATCAAACCCCGATCACGAGGACACCTCCGATTCTGAACGCCAGGACGCTTCCGAACACCTGGACGATTCTGAACATCAGGACCCCTCCGATCACACTGACGAAGACCCTGAGGATATCGAAGGAATTTCCGACACTACTATCGATGGCGAGTTGAGTGACGATTCGATCATTAGTGATGAGGAGACAATTGTGAAAAATGGGAATACCACTAGTGACGAATTTATTACCGGTGATAACGACAATGGAGATAGTGACTCCGATCATGAGAACGTTAAGCGTCGACCTCACCGTGAGCGTCGCGCTCCGTGAGTACTGACTTATGATGAAATGGGTAAACCTATTTATAAGCCGGTTATCGAGATAATCCGTTAATAGACTTGCTTATTGTGAAAATCCAGATGTAAATATACGGCCACCGGATGTTATTTCTAATACCTGTATCATGTTTTTGGTAAAGCCTTGTTTGTTTTGGCATTTTTATCGAAATTTATAAACTTTTTGCACTTATTCTAAAAACAGCCCATAACATTTCCATAGTTCCCAGTCAACATGGCTGCGCCTATGATTTAAAGCGGAAGTGACAATAGTCCCTATGTAAACAATTAATTGTCACTTGGTTAGTAGTTTCGAGTGTACATGTGATAGGAATTATGCTATTAAAACAATTGTTGATTTGTATTGGAATGTATCCAAATTCATTCGGTGACTGTGACAGGTTGTGTAACTGAATGGCCCAAATTTATTAATTTTGTGTCATGGTTTTTCGTGAATTTAATTCTCTAAAATTCAATTATGACAAATGAGAACTATTGAATTTTAAATCCAGTGATGCATATTTAGTAGTGTTGTCAATTGTATCATTTTATTGATTCAGTACGGCCGGTCGTATTTGATTCAAATTGTGTTGATAAAACTTCATTATGGTTATATTTCAATTATGATTGACATATCGTGTGTTCATACAAGTCATCACACAATATTCTGTCAGTTAAGGTCATATGCTAATTACTCTCTCTAATAAGAGTAAGTACATAGGTTAATTGTCAGTCAGTGGTTATTACTCACTCTAATATGAGTAATACTGTCTATTCTGCTAGTCTAGTATTTTCCAGGCTGCCTGCCTTACCCACCACTCCATCGCCCGTGTAACAATTGTGTTATTTATTATGACATCATAAAATGGCTCCGGACTACACCTCTCTTTATACATGAAAATATCATAATATTATGTCACGATATCACATGATTTCTATCTATTAGAATAATAACATAATCTAAGTGACAAAAATAACACCGTATCCACATATTTATACAATATTCCACTCGAAATACACAATACAGAAACTTGATATGCATGCATTGGCGAGTGTTCTCCTGTTAAACGATCATGATGGTTTTCACAAAATGCATTCTATTCGTCATAATTATGTTTTAAGTACGACCATAGTAGGTACACAGCTATTTCAGACGTATAACCTCATAGCAAAATTGTACATATATACTAATTTTGCAGTAAATGGATTTTTCCAACATCTTTTTATCAAAGTTTTACATATGTACGATTATGTACAAAGCTGTATTAACTATAAAATGTATATTTCTACAAATTATGTCCTTTGCCTCCAGTTATTGTTTTCAATATCATAACACTCTTTTATATCAATTTCATAGATAGTATATAGATACATTATCATATTAAATATTCTATAAATAAAGTGTTAGATTTTTTTTTGTACCAATGTTTACCTTTTTAATAATAAAATATTATGAACAAAACACCTTTATAAACTGTGTGTAGTGTATGGCCACACACTATACATTTCACTAATACTTAGCACTGTTCATGTCTCAATGTCATATCTTTGTTAAACACTACACTATTTATAGTTCTTGGACCCATTTTTCATCATTCAGTTGTGCATCTGTTTAAAAAACATCAACATAATTATTTCAAACGCATAGCACTGGTTTAGCCAGTATAGCACTGGTTGGATAGCTGCACGATATTAGTTTGCATTTACCAGATACTGATTGTTAAAAATATATAAAAACGCTCTTCGTACATTTGGATCATATTCACGTGCAGACAGAGTTCCTTTCATGGAATAGACATTTGCGGTATCTCAGCCAGGGGAGGTCCGCGGGGGTACTAAATGACAAATTTCTTGATACTGCCTCACCAGAATCTTCACGGATTTATACTTTACCCTTTATAAACTTCGTCCGTTGTTCCTCCAAACTGAAAGGATATGTTTGTCTCTTTTATTCTGTTTGCGGAATAATGTCAGGTCTTCAGTTATAAGCACACGAATGAGGCCGGATGAAGGCGTTTCAATTTGAGCCCGACTTGTGACCTGTTGATGTTGAAAGGGGGCAGCAGATACTTTTTGGTCTCTTCCATGTCATCTGCGTAGAATATAAGGAAGAAAACGCCACTGATTCAGCAAGGGGTCGACATTAGTCGCGTCTTGCAATCATGCAGTGTGATATAGCAGGCCTGTTTGGTGTTGAATCATTGCAATAAATATAGCCGTATTACGGCTGACATAAAGCGATCATCGTATGCTCACTAACATCGGTATGGGGTTATTCCAGAGGCAAACATTTAAATAAAAACTGTTATCACAATAATAATCCCGTAGATTGTTTTATGTTGTTGTGTATGGTGCGTAACAAATGAATTATTTATGTTGAATAATAAAATACCATGGGATCATAAGGTATGTATTTATTGTTGTTTATACCTAAGTTTGAAAAAAGACACCCGTCAAAAATCAATAGAATCAATTTGAAATTCACGGGATGTATATAGCGATGCTCCGTATCAAGTTCCTATCTTTAAATTCAAGGAGGAAGGGCTGGAAGAGAAGTCTCCTGGGAAACAAATGTTCCCCTGACCCGACTGCAGCACTTGAGATATGTGTTTTAATTCTGAATTTGTGTTCCCTTAATGGATATATTAACAAGGGCAATAAATTATTAAAGGTACGATATGATTTTTGATACTGAACGCGTAAAGCGTGACAATTATAATTGTAAGTATACCGGAATTATGCTAAGTTGATATTGTACTTTATTTTATTTTACTTTACTTTAAGATTGAATACTCATAAGGACCTGTGACGAGGTATAGATCGACGTTGTCCATTTTCACAGAGTCCTGACAGCAATGTAACTGAATAATACACACAAGTCATACTAATTGTGGAAAATCTATTTTCCGGTTTTGTATGTGCCTCTCAATATGATATACCGAAAATTACTGAAGTTGAACTTTAACTCCTAATGATCTCGTGCAGGATTATGATTTCGACATCGAGATCATACGAGATCATTTGAGGAGAACACATATATCTCAACATTCCTCGATATATTGTTTTTAGCCGGCTACTTTCTGGAAAAAAAATCAGTGAGTAGGAGCTCTAAACGTTCGGAGAAAGAAAAGAACCAATGCACGTTTTCGTATGAGGCGCCAAATGTGTTCACTGCAGATTTAGAGGGTTATGGGACATTGAGGAAAGCTAAGATGTATTTGATGTCCCTTTGAAACACTTTTCGTGTTTTTCATTTTTCCTATTCTTTCCTTTCGACATTGTCTCCATGGTTGCTTGTTTTCGTATGACCTTCGCTGCTACAGCAATGTTCAGAATGATGCATTAGGCCTATTCTTTCGTGATACTGTCGAAACATTTCAGAGTTATGGCTTAAGTTTACATGAACAAAAAGATAAATTGCAAATTGCCTTAAAATGTATCAAGGATATACAGTTCCAAACGAAGTCCAAGTCGCTAACAAGAAAGCATTCATGAATCAATATAGCGGAGAAAGGTTCACAGCACATCGTTTCTGCAGGTGTGTGGCTTAGTTGCCGATGTGTTTGTAATTTACAGCCAATGAGATTTCCAGCTTTGAATATCCAATAAGATATAGTGCTTCACTGCGTCACATGTCATTTAACGTGAGTACAATAACACTGTCAAAGCCAATGTAACTCTTGACTACTCTGCGGCAATTCTTGAAAGCTATAGATTGTAGTGTCAAAGGTACAACTATAAACTTCAGCAGCAAGATACAAGGACGAGATCAGAGCTTAAAAGGTTTTGTTGAAAAATATGAAGAGACGAAATTAATGTTTTAAATTACCAGAACTACGTCCAGGATAGCAAGCCTAGTTTGTGTCAAAACCAGACGCACTGCAATATCAAACTTGAGGAAATTCAGAGGATAACGCAGATTTGGAATTGTAACACTTAGATTACAGGGGATAACATACAGCGGGATGAAGCTCGGAGGATAACGCAACAGTCCATAAGACACAAGTATTACAGACTTTGATATCGTTCTTTTTTGTGCTTACAATCCGAATTCGCAATAATGAAAATACAAAGACGCAGACAACGTTGTATCTGGATTCTGTTTATTTTCATGTACACACTCCATTCCATGGACTGTACAGATCTATGTCAGAATACGACGACCGTCCATCCGGTTACTCAGAACGGAACACGAATACTGGCCAATGTGATATACATATCAACATCTATCTCCCTTCGGAACTGTATTAAACAATGTTTAATTCGAACGGATTGTTACGTCCTTTCCTACCACAGAGATAAACTTCTTTGTGAGCTGGGACGGAATGAAAATGACGTGATGACATCTCCGGATTTCATGACAATCGATATGTCAAACTGGATACCCCCCTATGTAAGTTTTTTCTTATTATCATTAAAATGAGTGTTTTTCTCATTAAAAATAAATGTTTTTTTTTATCGTTAAAGTAAGTATTTTTTATTATCATTAAAAATAAGAGGTTTTATGAATAATGACCACAATGCCACCAATTGAAAGCTAAGCACGCGTCGTATATTAATTGATTAAGCACGCTACATGTATATTGATTCATCAAACACGCTTATTGTATATTAATTGATTAAGCACACTCCTCGTACATTAACTGTTTAAGCACGCTCCTCGTATATTATTGATTAAGTACGCAACTCGTATATTGATTGATTAAACACGCTCATCGTATATCAATGGATTAAGCACGTTCTTAGTATATTGCTTGATTAAGCACGTTATTAATTGATTAGGCAGCCGTTTTGTCTATTGATTGACAAAGCGACTCCACGTTTATAAATTGATTAGGCACGCTCTTTGTATATACATTAATTAATATACATTACTCATTCCTATAATGATTGATGAAACATGATTCTTGTATACTGTTTGATTAAGTACGCTCCAAGTAAATAATGTTTTCAGCACGTTATTCGTATCTTAATTGATGAAGCACGTTACCCGTATATTGATTGATTAAGCAGCCCCCTCGTTTATTTATTAATTTATCACGTCAATCGTATACAAATTGATTAAGTAGGATCCTCAATTATTCACTGCATAAACACGCTCTCGTATATTAATAAATTACTTCAAAAATATATACAGATACATATCCTGGATATGTAACATGAAACCTGGCGTATTTTTTCTCTGCAATGAGTTGCTTTCGTTAAGACCTGGATGTTTTTCAGTACCATTTTCACCAATTATTTTTCTTAACGCCTGTTACGGTGCCGTCTATTTAGTAAACGATGACAGGGGCTAATTACACCATTAGCTATTAATAAACATTGGAACATCATATTTGGTTAAATTATAAAGATAACACATACTTATTTTAGCGGGAAAAAAAGATACAGTAGCCATTACAGGGATTAATGTGGAGATGGTGGGATGCTTCCATTAAATTTACTACAGAAGCAAAGACCATAACGATATACAATAAAATAACAACCAAGTAGCAGACGACTAAGTTGTTCACGGAATAAATGTTGTTCATTTGGTACAACTCTCCAATATTGCCCGTATTTATTGTAATTGTGTTTAAGTTACCGTAGATCTGTTCATTACATTTGCACGTAGACTATAGATCACGTGCTTTACCTGTATGACAGATATCATTAAATATATAAAATGCAGAGTTTGTATGTTTCGGTGTGTTGCGGTTCCGTGTTCAGTTGCTATCTCCCTTGCTTGTTTATTACTTTTTAGCAAACTCTTATTCAATTAACTCAATTACCACATGGCCCCCAAGGAGATAGTTTACATTGGGCTGTTTGTTAATCAATCCATTCAAATGTTCAATATACGCCAACAAAATTTATTGAAATAAAATAAATGAACCAACAAAGCTATAAAGGGACTATTTCCAGCTCTGCTAAAATTACATAAAATTACATAGGAGCCTCCCCCCTCATTATTTTTGATAGTGCTACGAGATTTATGCTGCTGTTTTACCTTTTTCCAACCCCTTTTAAATCTGGAGTTATTACTTTGAATCACTCTTCTAATTATTTAGATGAGTAATTAGCCCAATTACAGCTTCGGGGTCGAAAAATGGAATATCAGCCTGAAAGTTTGATTTTTTTAAATCGTATTTTTGCATCATAATACTTGGAAAAGGACATTTTCTTTCATGGACTGCTTTGATAATTGATTTATCATCCATAATGTGAGTTTAATCGAACATTTTGTGAAAATTTTAATGTAAAATATAGGATTTATCATTCTTATTATTCTTATATACAAAAAAAATCTCAAATTATGAAGAAGTGGTTTATTTCAAATATGCATGCAAAAATTCAGTAAAAAAAATTGGTGGAAAGTATTCATTTCGCACAACAAAGTACCATATATGTGTTCCCAAAATGGTGAGGGCCTAAGACACCTCCCAAAATGCAATGTACCTATTACAGGTAATTGGTAATGAAATTCGTTACAAGCCTACAATATACCTTTCAGTCACAAACAATTCCAAATTCCATTCTGTTTCATTACTTGGCGTGATTGATAAACAATCAATTTTGAGATCAAATGTAATTTTCTTGTCAATTTTTAGAATTTGTTTTTATACATTATTATCATTTTTTATACATTTTATCATCAGAGTTTTTGTTTTTAAATTGCTTTAAGGTAAACGTTCATACTCATTTCATAATTGTATTGGTGAAGGTCGCCATCGTATCTTCACGAAATGTCGTAAATGTAAAGGTGCACGAAATGTAAAATATCCATAATATAAATGGCTTTTGGATATACTGACTAAAATTGGCACAGATTAATCAAATGAAGAAGTTACTATTGGTCCGAAGTGCTACAAAAGGTATCTGTACAAAAGAGAATCTGAAACAGAACGTTTTGAAGGTGAAGCTACTAGAAGTTTTCCTCTCTTAACAGTCAAGGACCTGTTTTACGGGTCTTGTTCACATCAAAAATGTTGTCTTTGTTTTAACAATATGAATTTGAAGGGAAGCAAATACATACTTCTGCAAAAACGGGCCAAGCATCAGTTAATTTTTATACACAAATTGCGGTGTTATGGCGTCATCACGTGTATGCTCATTTCATCTTATTGGCAATTACCTAAACCCTTGTACACATGTTATCCTATAAGGAATAGAGTCTTTGAACTCTCAATTATGAAGTAGGTCATCTGAAATAATTGATGATCTATTAGAAGTGCCGTACATCTTATAAAAGAATCAATCAGACTTCACTTTAATTTTTTGTCTCTTGGATGACGCTGGCTGCATAGCTTGGATAGGTTGGTCGAAGAATAGTTTCTCAAAATCCATACGTAATTTGTCCCATTTTTGCCTTCTTCAGCATATACCAAAACTACACAATATGCTCTTTTACTGTTTTTGGTTACGATGAAAACTGATATCGCTTGTAATCAAGTGTGCCGCTCTTTTTGGCATTTCCCTGCCTGGTATTTCAAAAACCTTTCATTCCTTAGTACAAGCATTGAATAAATATATAGTGCCAGTGTTCCTTGGTCCTGACCATTGGAGCAGGGAACATATACTTTCACACAATACTTTATTCTCAGAAACATTCCTTATGGAAAAAGTGACAGCTTTAATAGAGAATGTCTTATGGTGGCCAGAAGGAGCGTAATTATTTTACACTCATGAGCATAGCTCTGCCTGATTGCTACATTTTGGACACAGTAGGACCATTCTCTGGAAGCCGAAATGATGCAAGCATTACAAAAACCTCATACACAAGCTCACATGGTTGGAGAAAGACGACAAAGTGGTCGTTGGTCGTAGTTTAAGAGATGTCCTGCCAATATCAGAGGCATCTGGTATTAATACCAGTATGCACTCATATCTTAAGACTGGTCAGAGACAATACTCTGATTTACAGGCTAACATTGACAGAACAGTTACTAAATCCCCATGGAGTCTATTCCTGGCCGTCTTAAGCATGAGATACATTTTAGAACTCAATTAATATCAAATTGCTTCATTGATATAATTGAGGAAGTTCTAAAGATTGTGACTGCATGTCGCAATTGGATACCGGGACTAATTTATCACCGGAAACTGACAGAAAAGACAGAGCACTCGCACATTAAATGAAGTTTCAACAAAAAAAACAACAAAAGAAAAACGTTTGGCTCAGAGGGTGAAAACAACCAGCTCTCTCCAAAAGAGCAAAGCCAGAATTCGTAAGGATTTGAAAAATGGGTGAATCAGCACTCTCAAGACCTCATCTGTTGTCAAAATTGTTTCAGACACAAACGCTAGACTAAATATAATGTTTGGATTCAGTACAGCACGACACCAAGTGATAATGATCCGATTAAAGATTACTACTGCCAATGCCCAGTTGATCAAAGAACAATGGGAAAGTGGTTTCATACATCAAGTATACTTTATAATCTTGGCTAACATAGCAATCTTCAAAAACAGCTGCAGCCCAGGGCTAAGAATCACCAGTTAGAAAACAAACTCAAAGCCTCGCATAATTTTCTCTGTTGATGAAATATTCATTCCATCTAAACTGGAACAAATAATTTTCTTCTTTTCTGTCAGTTTTCAGTCATACTGATTAGACTATGCACATAGCCATGAATTCTGATGGATAGACCATATGGTCATTTAATACCTTCTTCGAATATGTTGCACCACATATTTTGGATTGATATTTGTGTCACTAGTAGTTCATGACCCCAGTCCTTCTATAATCAAAATACAAGCCTCTATATCCATATCAGAACATATAACAAAATTTACATTATAATATACTTCAAGTGTCAATGGAACAGAATTTAGAACTAAAAATTAAAAGTTATATTTTCACGGTTACAGTACTCATCTAAACCAATTTCAATGACATCCTGTTGAAGACTGTTCCATATATCAACAGCACGGAAAGTAAAGAAAGTTGTCCTTATATCAAGATGACTGTGGTTTTTAAAAAGTTTGTAAGAATGCCCTCTTGTTCTACTACTAATATCCCACTGAAACATATAAGTTTTCACAATATTAAAGACGTTTATTAGGTCTCCTCTAATCCGACGGTGCTTTAAGGTTGGTATATTTGATCTCTGCAGCCGCTCTGTGTACGTCATATAACTTAAACCTGGTATGATCCTTTTAGCTAGTCTCTGGACGTTTTCAACTAAATCAATGTTCATGCTCCTGTATGGACTCCATAAACTAGAGACATATTCTAAGTGTGGTCTAACAAGCGCCTTAAATATAAGTTTGAACATATTTTTATCCAGATAAGTGAATGTTCTTCTAATAAAGCCAACGATACTGTTAGCTTTGTTTACATTTAATTGAATGTGTCCTAAAGTTTAGATCTTCATCCACAGTTACACCGATATCTTTTTCACATGATATGCTCTCTAGTTCTATTATCTCTCCCGATGCTCCAAGCATATAGTATATTATATCTTGTTTGTTTTTAGATTAAATTAAAAGTACTTTGCATTTGTTTGGATGGAATTTAAGAAGCCATTTCTCAGACCAATTCTGGATTTTGTTAAGATCTTTCTGCAGAGTCTCCGTATCCAGATCGCTCTTTATTTCTCTGTTTAATTTGGTGTCGTCGGCGAACAGGGGAGATGGCGAATCTGTTATTTCTGGCAAATCATTAATGTAGATGACGAATAAAATGGATCCTTAAACACTTCCTTGGGGTATCCCACTGACTACTGGATATATATATCAGAAGACTCTCCATTTGTTAAAAAGTTTTCTTCCCACTTTATTATTTGGTGATTGATGCTGTATCCTTGAAGCTTCCTTATAAATCGCCGAAGGGGGACCATGTCAAAAGCTTTCATAAAATCATCAAGATAAATAACATCTAATTGACCACCTATATCTATAATTTGAGTCCATTCTTCTAAAACTGTGCGGATTTGAAGCTGTGTCGATCTTCCGGAGAGAAAACCAAACTGCCTGTTGCTGAAGAGATTATTTCTGTCCATTGGATTGACAATTTTTATCCCTCACCAGTTTTTCTAGAGTTTTCCCTTCAACTAACAGGTCGGTAGTTTCCTGCTTGTGATTTCGCACATTTGTAGATATCAGTGATGTTGGCTTCCTTCCACTGTTGTGGTAATTTACCCTCAGAAAGTGATTTATTAAAAATATCTGAAAATGCTTTACTGATATTCTTCCTCAATTCTTTTAAAACTTTTGGGTGTAACATATCCGGTTCCTGCGATTTATTCTCATTGAGATCTGCTAAAAGGTTTTCAACTGTTTCCTCTGTTCAGACAATGTCTTCACATTGGACATAAATATTTCTTTAATCGTGGTGCCGTTTTGGTGTTTTTTTTGGTTTCACAAAAATAGTCAAACCATAGGACTAAATGATCGCTGCTTCCTATGGGACTTTGGTATGACACATCTTTCTTTCTCCATTTCCTCTTCATTTGTGATAACAAGGTCCAGTATAATGGGTTCATTACCTTTTCTGTTTCTTGTGTGTTCTATCATGTGTAGATACAGATAATTATCTCTAAGGCATTCTTTAAAACTTTCGCTTTCTTTGTTCCCATTTGACGACCATGAGTTCCAGTTTATTTTTGGTAAGTTATGATTCCCTACTATTAATAAGTGACTATATAATTTCTGGCTTGCTGCAAATGTGATAAGATTGTTCATCTGCACTATGTTCTTCATTTGAACTTGGGCTTTTCTACATACAGCCTACTAAGAGAATATTGTTTCCATTCAGTTTAATTTTTATCCAAGTGCTTTCTTTAAATTGACTCTAGATGTTCTTCAGTGTGATTTTCTGTGTTCTCGTTCATAAACAGATTACAACCTTGGATCATACACTCTGCCGTACTCGGTTAGTATCTGAGTAAATTTTGTTTGGTGTTTTTGTTGTGATAAGGTTTAGGTATACACCTCACCATAAGAATATTGAAATCAAGGGGCCGTTTTATTTCGTTACAATTCGGTCAAAAGGACCAATGCAAAATAAACTGTAAACAATGTCTATACTTTTAATAGTCCAGTATGGTTTGATTTTGTTTTACGTCATTTCAATAGTCAATGTCATTTAACGATATGCCTTCATGTCCTATTAAAAGCCAATGTCATTTAACGACATCTTCATGTCCTACCAAAAGCCAATGTCATTTAACGACATCTTCATGTACCACCAATAGCCAATGTCATTTAACGACATATTCATGTCCTACCAATAGCCAATGTCATTTAACGACATCTTCATGTCCTACCAAAAGCCAATGTCATTTAACGACATCTTCATGTACCACCAATAGCCAATGTCATTTAACGACATATTCATGTCCTACCAATAGCCAATGTCATTTAACGACATCTTCATGTCCTACCAAAAGCCAATGTCATTTAACGACATCTTCATGTACCACCAATAGCCAATGTCATTTAACGACATATTCATGTCCTACCAATAGCCAATGTCATTTAACGACATCTTCATGTCCTACCAAAAGCCAATGTCATTTAACGACATCTTCATGTACCACCAATAGCCAATGTCATTTAACGACATATTCATGTCCTATAAATAGCCAATGTCATCTAACGACATATCTTCATGTTCTTTCAAAATCCCATGTCATTAAACGACATATTTCCATTTCATAGCATTAGCCAATCTCATTTAACGACATGCCCCCATGTCTGGGATGCATCCTTTGATTTGTGTGTATATGTCCAGGGTGCAGGGTATATCAGTGCATTGGTCTCATTGTACCAACGAGGACCTGATGCCGACTTAAGAGTGCTACCTCACTGAAATACCATGCCTAATGTACACAGCACAGTATTCTATTTGACCACAATGTATTGACAACAAATGAACCAGTTGTTGCAATTACCTTATGTAACGAACGGTTTACAAAGTTCAACAATTACGATAATTAAGGACTTTGGCCTGGGGACAGAGCCCACTGCCTTCTCCACAGATCGTTTAACACTTAAGTCGGAAGTGTATTTTTGCCAAGCGAGGCGAAAGGAAACAAAAACAATTGCTAGGAAGTAAAGCGAAAATATAAAGCAATGTATATTTTGGTTACGTTTTTGTCCCCAAACACAGGGCACAGAACCAAATCCCCATTTCCACAGGGGATTCCTAAGGTAGCAGCAGCTATATTATTTTTTTTTTCAATCCCAGACGTGCAGGTGTAGTGACCTATTTCAATATTTTAGATTTTCTTAGTGGTACAGGCTTTTTGCCAGTGAACTTCAGCCCAATGTGACACATGTCATCGAACGTCTTTTGTTATATGCCCACTGTATTGACATAAATAGGGAAAGTAAAACAAGCATTACTTTCTTTACAGGGCATTGCTGGTGTTTGCACAAGTCACAATTGTGGGGCCGGAAGTGTGTGCGTCGCGATGACAACTGGCGGATATCAATGTATCCCGGACAGTCAGTATACTCCTCTCATAAAGAGTTGCTTACGATACTATAGATATACCTCCATTGCGTTAGGAAAACATTAAGTTTGTTGCTTTGAGTGTAATTGTGTCCAATAACGCAATTTTGTATGAAAAAATACACGCCTTCTTATATTTAACGAAATCCAACATTGCTCTTGACGTGATTTATTTATTTATTTATTTCTAATTGTTATGATTTTATTAATTTATTTGGTTGGAGGGATGGGTAGTATCTTAGAATATGATATTCAGTGAGGGAATTTTCAAACTGTTACAATAACCTAAGAGCAAACAATTATAAGTTAAAATACACTTATCAAACAACGCAGACGATGATTTTTAAACAGAGACAAACCCCTTGTTCAGCCAGTGAACGCCATGTTACACATCTGCTTCCAATTTCAGATTCCGGTTACACGTCAGACAATCGATTTGTAGAAACGCTACATGGTGGAACAACTAACGTCACTGACACGTTATTCAAGGAGTGCCTCAGTGCCTGTCAAGTTCAGGACTGCGTGTCTTTCTTCTACCTGGAAGGCCATTGTAAAATGTATTCTAGCAGACTCTTTGCAGGATCTGGAAATGTGGCTCCTAGCTGGCGGTACTTTGAGAGGACTAGTACGTAACTTGCAATTATTTCTATTGTCAACATTAATATCTTTTGTTTTATAACTAGTGTTTTGTTGGTAATTTTTTATTCTCGTCATTTTGTCGTATCGACTTTAGTTTACAAATTTGTGATTAGAGTGGAACAACAAAATCCGACTTTATGATGTTCAATACATTTTTATTTAGATTCTGGCTTTATCTTTTAACGTTAATATTAATTATAAAGAGACGATTTTTGGAATTTTCTGACCGTCATTATATTTTATGATTTCAGTTGACACTTGCGTTTTTTAATTAACTATGTACCTTGATATAAAATTGATTAGGTTTCACTGGTGAGGTTCCACTTTTTAGATCAAATATAACAGACATACACTAGCTTAAAAGTTCGGCTGCTCCATTAGTGTTTGCTAACATGCTTGTTTTTGTACTAGCATTTGGTATCATTTATCTTATCAATATTTACTTTCCTTTGTTGCAAAGGTTTATTCAATTTTAGAGTGTCTGAAAACTTGCTTACAGTTCCAAAAAATTTAAGGCATAATAACATTTTAATATTCAAGTTGACGTTTGTGTTTTAGCTCTTTGTTTGTTTGAGGTTATTTTCTGCATATGATTTTTATTGACCATTTGATGACCCTATTGTGTTATGTCAGTACGCATGCATGTTTTTGTAATTTCCTAAAACACCTTGTCGAACGTAGACAGCTTATTACAACGGAAGGAGAAAAGGTTGGATCTGGAGAACAATAACGTTGACATTTTAGCCAACTTGACCCTTTTGGTCAATTGTGTCAACATCAAATGAAAATTATTCCATCCAAGTATGAATTATACAATTTCTGACTAAAAATACACAACAAAATGCTCCCAAATAGTTATTTCCCTATACAAATTAAAGTATACTAAACCCAGGTCGAACGTATGACAGCTTATTACAATGGACGGAGAAAAGGTTTTAGGATTTTATGCTCCTAATGTTATTGGTCATTTCTTACTTTTGACGACACGATAACAAGATGTGACAGTGATCGTCTCTCATCTTTGCCGATTTCAGATGAGGCCTTCTCCTTTGTTAGGATTATGTGCCTTCTTTCACAATCTACGAGTTCAGATGAGGCACACTTTTATCTTTTTTGCGTTGTGTAACATAACTAAATAGACAGGGCTAAAAATCAGTTACATCTAACGACGAGACCAATCTATCTTAAGTGATATTTCAGATGTACGCTTTATACCGGGTCTGAATGAAATATGCGAATATAAACCCCGCAGTGTTTAAGGATTAACTTGAATGATGTTTTTACTTTATTTAGCCATAACATAAAAAGGGAGTGTACTCTGAAAGAGTACACTCCTTTTGTATGCAATGGCTCAATAATGCAAAAAAATCATCCAACTTTATACTTATGAGTTAATTCTAAAAAATAAATTAAAAAAACGATTAAATATTTTCAAACATTAAACTTCAAATAATGCTATACTCAAACTCAATTCAAAAAATGAATACGCCGACGTTACAACGAAACCGTTTCCATCATCCAATCAAAACGCTTGATACAGTTCGTTCGTCCGAAAGTAGTTCTTTCGTAAAATGTTTTATGTTATGAGCTGAAAACATACCAAACTAACTAATAGAAATGCTTGTTTCAAACAGAATAAAATTATTGAGCATATATTGTTTTATTTATGCAAAAAGTGATGTGGACCATTAACTAATTATATTATACAGGAACTCTCGGCAACCTTGCCCTCGGTAAACCTGCCTCCGAGTCGTCAATCGAGCCAACTGCCTCGGGAACAGATCTGTCCGCAACTAGCGCTGTTGACGGTAAACGCTACACTACCAAGCGTTCTATAGGACAAGCCTGCTTCATTAGTTTGTTCACCGACTCGCCCTGGATGACTGTGGATTTGATTGAGCCTTATTTCATTCAGGAAGTTGCTATTCTCATACGAGAAGGAGAAGGTATGTCACAAGATATGAAGACTTACTCACTTACCTCACTATTGGTATGGAACGTAGATATATGATGAATTGAATACGTTTTCTTAAACGCAAATTGATTAGTCCTAAACACTACAAACCAAATTACACCTATAATATCATTGATCTCTTTCTCAGATTGAATGTGAGTCACTCACAATACATCACAATAACGTTTCCAAAGCGCATGGCATGTGTTGTTATATTCTGAATCCCTAATTATGATATTATGACATATACCAATGACAGGAAGTCCAGAAAGGGTCATACTTATCATCGAGTTGGACGGACGTATCATATAGATAGCAATAACACCTATAAACCTCTCCCTTCGTTCGACAGCTTTTGCACTAGTGTGGCGTCAGATCACAGTGCTTTCGGTCCGTTGTTTACAACTGTAGTGCAATACTTGGCTCGTTATTATTTTTCACCTTTTCCGTGAATGAATTGAAACGATATGTTATACCGCAATTAATCGAGATTATTTCCCCTTTGATGCAAGTGATTGATATTAGTTTGTGTGATATTTTATTTTCCGTCGAAAAGACGTTGTTTGTTGTAAGACCTCTGAACATGAATTCCAGTGACGTATCACAGTACAAAGGGTCTATGTTGAAATAAATAAAATTATCTCCTGAAATTGTCGACGATTTAGTTCACTAGATCACCACAATGCAGTCTTTGAGAGTTGAAAAAACCCTGAGCAAAGGCCTAGAGCAAAGTGATAGTGTCACATTAACTCACTCTCCCCTGCAGACACATTTGAACTCTTCAAATTCAAAGCTTGGAATAGTTCATTAAGAAATTTCAGGGGTGAAGGAGTTAACTGTGGTCTAAGGCAGAAACATAAACAGTGACAGATATTGTGACAAGAGAGACAGACAAGGTGACCTATATAACACACAACATATTGGTCAATCGGTTTATACACAGGGACATCATACACATGACTTTTAATCAATGAACAGTTAAACCTCGTTATATCGACCATATGTCCAGAAAAAAATGGCGCTTTGAAGGCTTTAGCGATAAATTGAGATTAGTTTAATTTACAAATATTTCTCAACTTTACAGAAAATATACATTTGTTTTTTGTTTGCCTTGCAGATTCGGCTTTCGAAGATGTGTCAGTCCTGTATGGACTGCATACAGACACTTCAAATGTATGTGGATCTTATCCAGGAAAAGCACCAGGTGAAACAATGATAAGTATCATTTGTCAAACTGTTAAACAGGACCGTTATATCACACTTAAAAGCTACGTGACCGGTAGGTTTTCGGTTTGTGAATTGGAGATATACGGATTGCTGTGACACGTCTCGGTCTACCAAAGTCCTATCCAGATCATTCTGTACTCGCTGACGGTGGGCGTGTGTTTATCAGACCTTCCATTAACGTTTGATTTAACAACTATAAATGAGTCTAGTCCAGCATAAACTTATCAATCTGGATATTTTTATTGGGATGTAGAAATGCAATTAGTATTTTTTTCATTGAGCAGAAATCCGATTAGGCATGACACAACTGCTGATTCGGAGGGAAACACATGCCGTAATTGGCGACTACCATGCAGAATCGGGTATCGTCTGCGTCTTTTGCGATTATTGATGAAACGAAAAATGAACTGCATGTCTCCACTTCACCATTTTAGATCCTAATATTTTCTCTCTGCTCCGAACAACTTTCTGTGTCCAACCGCGTGGATTGGTAACATCTCACTTTGTCAATGTTGTCGAACGTTCGCCCAAGTGAGGAAGACAATGGGTTCTGTCCCCAGGCCGGCACATACCAACATCCCTAAGATGGTACTTATTATACATTGCTTAAAAATTTAGCACTGAGGTTAATGGCAACAACTCGTCTACCCGTTGCAAGTATAATATGACTGGGTGGAATATTGTGCTGGGTGTCTTCGGCACGATATTTCAACAAGGAAGTACGCTGAGGCACTATCGAAACGAGACAATTACACTAACACACCCTGCTTCCAGCACCCAAAAGTAAAGGGAAAAGGTTGTGTTATTTCCTAGTACAGAAATACGTGTTTAGATTATTAAATTGAATTTATTTTAAAAATATAATCTGAAAAATTTTAGTATGCCATTATTATATTGCAATTCAACTTTATATTCATAGATAAACTTAATGATAATATTTAAATTAAATATTGAAACGTTTGTAATTGTAAATATTCAACTGCACTATAAAGCATAAGGAGATGAAAATGTTCGCAAAAACAAAATAAACTTTATATCTATGTATATGTTGAGCAGAAATTAGCAGTGTTTATAACTTAATAGTTTTGATCTGTTATTGTGCTGTAAATTGCATGTTGTATAATTGTATTTCGTTTTTTGTGATGTCATCATTAGCAATACATGAAACCCTTATGAGGAAATATACGTATGTGTGTGTGCCTACGTAAGACGTACAGCTATAACTATATATAGCATTGTTCATATCTTTGAAATAATTGTATATTGTAAAAATATAAACGTTCATTTGATAGTAGAAATAAATTAAATCCAAACACTGAAGAATACATCTCGCGAGTACTTTCACCCACCTTGGGGGTCTTCAGGCGATTTGCATATATATATTTCAATTGTGATGTCATTAATAAGGTACACATACAGAAGACGTCAAAACTAATGACGTCATAAATAAAGTATACATTATGACAAAGTCTATAAACTGCAACATCTTTAAATGATAAATGGTGATGTCATAAATATATAAGTACAAATAAAGACAATGAACGTAGAGGTGATTAGAAAAAATAAATGAGGTTATGTCTGTCATTAATCCTGGCTTGTTTAGTGCTACTCCTATATTCGTCCAATTGAAAATTCAATCGCATGAGACCTTTACAAGTGTGTTATACCATGCACTGCAAGCATTTCCATTTATTAACTATTGTTTGCTTTATTAAAACAAAGAAGTTATTTTACAGAGAAGATTTTGACGGGATAGTTGTGCGGTATTTCCCTATTAATTTTGAGTACCTTTTTTATTCTTATGTGGTAACACTACTGTTGATTTGTGTTCCACTACTTATGGCTTTTTTAAAGTTGTTTTGTTGATCTATTTATTCATTAAAGTTTCTAATTTGTTTGTACTTTATGTTAATTTATTTAGTTTCTGTCCTAGAATGCTGAATCTGTTAATAAATATTTGGTTTTAAAACATCGAGATTGATTTGATGATACCGACGGGACACCGCCGTTGTGCTCGTCATGCGAATACTGTATTGTTTTGCCACGTTACTGTGATAATAATTCATAACAGACATGTCGCTATACTGTTCATATAGTAATCTGTCAATAGAGATTGTTTTCATAAAAAATGTAACGCTTGGAAATTCTGACCACATTAGGTCATCCGCTTTTACTTTTACTTAATCAACATGCATGATTACTTTAGAGCATGAAATCATGTTCGCAGAAATCTTTTATCCTAGTACCGAGTGATATAATTGGCAATTTAAATTTTATTGATTGGTTACCATACAGCTTACACAACTTAGGTGTGTTCATTATAATAAAGGCCCGTCTTCCTCGCGTCTGTATATGTACGTATATAGCGTAAACAGCTATGGAGATTGCGCAGTTCTTTTTCAGTGCCGACACAAACAAGATGTAAATGTTCACTTTCTGCTCTCTCCTTGTCGTTTGTATTATTTGTAGAATTACAGAAGTTGGGGTATTTCGACTGTGAAATCTACTAGGAGGACATTAAAGATACAAAAACTGATGTGCTGCCCCCGTTGCAACACTTCGGATATTCTTATTTCTTATCTTTCCTGTCTGATTTGATTTCCAATCTACTTTCTCTTTCGGGTGGTGTCTCCCTAGCACTCATCCGCATATGGCTCTTGCTGTTGCGAGGACAAACACATAAACAGATCCCCGACCCAGTTAGAGCAAAACACTAAAGAATTCCAATGTCGTTTTTCAGGGTTAGAGTTACCTGCCCCTGATTACCATTTCGACACTGTTGTTATCTTCCCTTGAATAGAGTTAGTTTGAATAACGTTTCAACTACAGAGTTGTGTCCCATGCGTTGAAATTCTCCAATCACGCAAGTGTGGGCAAAAAAACTGTCGTAACGATGTAATTAACATCGTGGCAGTGATGGCCGACATGCTAGCCTGACGTAAAATTGGTTGTTTTAAATGTAAACTAAACACATTAACTGACAATAATAACAACAACGATGTCTAACATCAACTGCTAGACCACGACTATGCGACGAAACAAAGTGACACTCGTTCACACATTGAAGAGACGCTGACTACTGAGGCTCCTACTAATGAAAAGTTTACTGATGAGCTGACACCGACGTCCGATGAGGATCCCTCCAGTACTAAAGATCACGAATGCGCCAATACATTTTTAACCTGGTCGCAGGATAGACGAGTGGTTGAACTCGCGGTGTTATCTAGATCTGAATAACTGGACCAGATAGGTTGTAAGAAATGCGGTACTAGGCTTCGGTTGTGCAATACCCAACAGGAAAGACATTTTGGTCTGGGAAGTATTTTATACATACAAGTAAGTGTATCACACGACATCACAATAGTTAGGATTATATTTTGTATTTGTTATAAAATGCCCAATGGGCCTATATTTTAAGTTCAATTTTTATATTACATACAACAGTGTTATTTTTACAATGTGATATTTTCATACCACATTATCGTATGTTGTTATCTGTGCATAAAGTTTATAATTGTTGTATAGTGCGATATTTGTTAAACCACAATATAATGAATATATAAAGTTTGTTATTGCTATATAGTGTGATATTTTTTTTTATATCACAATATGTTATCTGTACATAATGTGAAAGTTTATTATTGTTTTGTTCATTGTGACATTTTTGCTATGACACAGTAAAGTACATTGTTTATTATAATGTTATTCATACACAATGTGCAATTTGTTTTATATTAGTTATTACATTCGAAGTAATTTTATTGGTTGGAAATGCCTACTGTATTATATTTGTATATAGAAAGTGCTATATTGTATATATATAAATTGTATATTATTGGTACAAATATAAGAGTTGTCTCTCTTTTTTGTTTATTATTTTTTGTATCTTTATATATATTTTTGTATAATAAGTAAGTCCGCAAGATATCTATTTTTTGGCATCTATATTTTCTTTTCGTTGTCCTAATCGTGTTGCATTGTCACTCGGAATTTTATTGATTCATGTAATGCGCATTTTTGTTTGTTTTAGTATTATTGTTAGAAAATTACTCTGTTTATTTTTGTTTTGTTCATCAAAATTGACATTGTAATTATTTTTTATGTGCTATATTTCTAATAAATCATTGTCGCATCAAATCATATGTATTTTGTTTCATTTTGTTCAATTGGAAAAACAACAAAAAATAGAAATTTCTTCATTTCCCAAAAAATCTGAAGAAACTCCCGCAAGGTATGGGTAATTGTTCAGAAATGATTTGCTTATACAGTAGCGATGCCTTAGAAAGAAAAACAATACCTCATTACAGTTTTAGGCGGAGGGACGGGGATCCTTAACTGTGTCTGACTTTCTGCATCGTCAATCTGAATCATAAATACGCGGCTTTATACTTCTATTGGTTGTATGTTATCAGTTGACTAACGCTCTATTTACAGCCAGTGTCATTCAAGGACGGGCCTCCATGTGTGTAATATATGCGTGAATGAGTGTGTGTCCTGGGCCAGTATTCATGAAACCATGCTCGTGTCCAAGCAAGATATCTGTGCTCAAAGCTATTTTCTTGCCAGTGGCTTAATATCATGTTACACGGTCACAAATCTAGTTTAAACATCGAAAATAGTATTCATGCAGCCCTTAGACTCTCCCATCTTCAAGAATATTGACAAAATTTAATTATTCATATTTTTTTTACTGGAATAAGGAATTGAACTTGAGCACAAGATCTGAATTTGAGCATGAGAACAGTTTCATGAATACAGGCCCTGTATTTGTTATATCGGTGTTTCGCCTCATTGAGATCTGATGCCTACTTAATAGTTCTACCTCACCGAAATAACACGCCGAAGGCATTCAACAGTGTTCCACCTGTCACCATTGTTGACAGTAAGGTATGTTTGGGCCGGAACAGTATACCCAGAGACGGCTTTGCCAGTGTGGTGACATTTAGAAGGACACAGTTTATGTGTGATAGTTACTGTTGTAAAGACTAAAAACGTGAACAAACAATCTCAATATTTACAGTTATATTTTTCGCTGAAATATTTTGTGTAAGAAGGGTTAATTTTCATGCCATTGATCATTGACTTTTCCTATAAAGGTTATCTTGATAGCGACTAAGATACTAAAAATGAACCTAAGACAAACACGTTGGACTGAACCTTTGACATTTAGTTATAATAGTAATAGCTTGCCAAAAATCACACTGTGTTGTCCTTCTAGGACTCAGCGGTGATGCTCCGGGCCGAAAAGTTGGAAATCCAGAATTTGTCTAAACTACTGTTGAAACAGAGGGGGTAACGTAAAACACCTTATGATAATCATTTTCAGTGACACATTACAGATGGGTACACCCATCACAAAATGTAGTTCAGAAACGGATACCATATTTCCCTATCCTACACCCCTGGGCATGAAAGAGTCTTATAATATGCCACTAATAGACAGATAATATACAACGTTAATATAACGCCCTATCTCATTTGTAAAAATACTCTAAAGCGCCTTTGAGAGACAGATCACTGTCAGCGCTCTGCATTATTTATTGTTAACGTTTGTACCAATGGTCGATTTATATTATCATGTCTACGGTAGTCATTCTGTATAAAGAAACGTGTTAAGACAAGATCATCATCAACATTGTAATACGCTTTCCCTGGCAGCTATATAAGAAATGATCGTTCAGTCATACTGGGCACATCAATTAATCATGCAATACAGCCAACAATAGTCCCCTAATGTTGTGTCAATTTACATATCTCAATTTGGAACACAGATGGATCCTCGCCACACATTCTGAAATAAAAAACAATAATATTAAAAGGCTATTTCCATCCTGTTGACGAAGTATTGTTTTGTAAACAATGGGTAAGGTGCCCTGAATGTTTATGATATACTATTAAGTGACATTGAAGTTAATAAACCGATCAGATCAATTTATACAGACAAGTGCAGATGGAAGATCACGTGTCGTATGATTCGTGTCGACAGGAACGTGGTGTTGTTTATACACTGTACAGATAACAAGAGGCCCAATGGGCCTGCATCGCTCACCTGGTATTAATCACACACTTATAATCTTAAAAGTGGACTAAAATACAGCTACAGGCAGAATATCAGTGTTTGATTCATAAGAATCTACTAAAAGATTTAAACATATTTGACCCATGTGACCTTGAAAGTTGGTCAATTTCATTCATTTGAACACACTGGGTAGCCCTATATCCCAGCATGCTACAGGCCCAATATCAGTACCCTGGGCTTTTCGGTTATTGAGAAGAAATTGTTTGAAAATTTTAAGACAATTGACCCATGTGACCTTAAAAGTGGGTCAATATCATTCATTTAAACAAACTTGAACCACGGACGGACTGATGACGGACGCCGCGCCATGGCATAAGCTCACTTGCCCTTCGAGCAGGTGAGCTAAAAACACATCTTGCAGAAAAAAAACTTTGTAATATTAGCTTTAAGAAGTTCTCCGTTATTCAAATCATCCAAACTACTGATGTATATACATTAAGAAAATGTTATGTCTGTATACGTCAGTATAAAAGGCAATACTATGTATTAGATATATTCTGCATAGTTTTACCCTTTCCATCTCAAACAACCCAGGTGGAGTATAAAATTATCTGGGGTGGATGTTGCGGTATCTGTGCTGTAGCATTCAATTGAGGAGGCATTATAAATGATACCGTTGGAAGCACGGTCCCACTACATACAGAACACAATACATATCCAGCACACACGCAGGCATACACACATATGGAGATATTAGATTCAAGTTGTTTTCAAAAGAACGGAAGCATCCAACATTTATCTGTACCATTATATCATATACAACAAAAAATAAGTCGAATAACACTACGACTTTCATATAAAAAGCTTGTGCGAATAAATGAATTATCGCACCCAGCTAAAATCAGAATATCTCAAAAATTCCATATTTTTTTGTAAACCAGTCAACCGTGACATCAATTAAGTACGTATATATTTTAGCTTGGACGGCAGAACGTATCCTTATACGAACAGACTAGTATTAAGTTACTAGTAACTGTATTTGCCGACCAGTGCGTAGCCTTCCTTGATTTCGAATTCAAATCCAATTTTAAAGGAATACAAAATCTTTGGTATGAAGCATTCAGTCAAACAAACACCTGCAAAAAATACAATACTTATATAAACTTTAATATGTGCGTCAGGTTAGCTTTTTGTTGTGACCAAAAAAATGGTGTAACAAGTCATCGTCTTTCAGTATGAATTCCTTTTCTAGACTTCATTTAGTATGACTAATATAATGGACTAAAAACACCTTGAGCATAGAAAAAGTGCATTCTATTTGTTGATGAAGTTAATATAGAGATGACTTATTATATTTGTTATGTTTTGCATGTTCGAGGTTCTTATATACCGCTTTATCACAACCTAGTTCGTAGGTCGTCTCAAAGCGGTTCACAAATTATTATCCGTGGTTATAGGGCCTTTGTAACCAGCCAATACCTTTCTCAACTGGGGAGCATACAGCCGGAGCTGCTATTTCGGTGCTAACAGCTAGCATTCAAGAATTCTAGCACTGACCAACCACGTACTCATTTACCGCTTAGTAGACTGGAACAAGCGGAGTAAAGCATCTTGCTCAAAGATACAACACAGTGCTTTGCCGTGACTCGAACCCGCAACCCTTCGGTCACGAGCCCGGCGTCCTACCACTAGACTACCGAGTCTCCTGTATTATGTGCTCTATATTATATTTTTGTGCACACAATTTCCTTTTTAAATAACAGTAAGAAGAAAATGTGTCGAGTCCCTAAGGTGTGCATTTGTTTGTTTTTGTAAACATGTCAGACATTTGTTATCAGCCTTATACGGTCATACGGGCTTCAGATTCTACATGTAACTAAACTCACATAAACGAAAAAATGTTTATCAATGGTTATCAAGCATTACGAATGGATGGTTTCTCTCACAATACTGACATAAACCGCTCGACGTCACGCCGCGTGCTGTTAATTGAACCTTAAACTGGGAGTGATAAGCCAAAAGCATGAAGAGTAACATATATGCAATGCCTCCTATGTCAGGATATTCTGATAAACCTTTTTGATGAATCAATTAAACTTCTAGAAATTAATCTGACTTACTAATGAATAATAATAATATACAACATGTATATGGCGCCCTATATAATTTGTAAATTTACTCTAAAGCGCTTTACAACATGGAAAACAGTATTAGTTATAATTATGAAACAAAAACAAAAGGCTTACAATCACATTAATACATTAAGCAAGCAGATAATCATCGTAATAAGCACATAAATGATTAAATAAATGATTAAATAAAGGGTGGTATTTACTTGACGTCTTACCTTTAAGTTTACAGCAGACTGGTCGTTGGTTTTCTCTGCCCACTAACACGTGATTTGGGGGACATCTGAATGACTTCGACCTTTTATCGTTCTCTGTTGGGGAAACAAAAATGAGAAGAATTTCTACACGAATGGATTTAGTAAGCTATCTGTGTAATCGCCATCAAAGGATGTTTCGTTTTGATCGATCAAAGTTAATTCTTATTTTGAATTCGTGTTTTCAAACACTGAAGTAGTACATTTTACAGTTGGTTATTATTATGAGAAGAATACAAAAACAAAAAATCAAAAGTAGGGTCAACGCCTATGGAGATTTAACATAAGCGTCGGCCCCCTACTGAAATTTCAAAACAAGATAAATACAAAAAGGTATGGGTATAGGAAGCTTAAATCAGGAACAGTTAGTTTCAGAATTCCTTTGATGATAAATGGGACCTCCTTGACTTACACCTGTGTGGGTGTTAAAGGTGTAGTAATACAATTCCTCCTAGAGCATTTAAATGGTACAATTACTATAAAATTATATCATCATCGTGTGCAACGTATTTCAACTGTTATTTTGATACCGAATATTACACTATTTCAATAAAGAATTGTTCTTTTTATTAAAGAACTAGGCAGAAAAATGTGTGAAATTTCATTTCTAATGAGAAATTTTCCATTTTTAACACGTTTATTCATAAAGTTCTAAAACTAGTCTATTTTTCTTACTTGTTAAAAAGTTGGCTACCAATAATATCTTTCAACATCAGGAATTTCAAAAAAAAATGAAAACCGGTAAATTTGTCGTATACTACCTTTGGTTCAAAAAAAGAAAAACATAGCTTTCTTTCCACATTTCCTTTAACTTGTGTTTCTTCATGACTAAAGGTCCTTGGGTGTTGATATTTGACAAGTAGGTTGTTCATGTCAATGTTTTTAAGTGTTGTAAATTTTGATGACCTTGACCTTTGTTCAAGGTCACAAAAACCAAATGTGCCGAAATAAAAAATGTGTATGGGGAGGCGGACAAGGGTATCTTTCCTTGCTTTATTTGTTTAGAGTTAACGATATAAAATAGTGTAATATCCCTTCCTATTTTGTTTAATGAATGGTCAAAAGGTAACAATAATAATAACTAGAACTGTAAGCCAAAGATTAACTAATACCCCCGCTCCTATATACACCAGGACTGTAATATAAAGGCGAACTAAGGCAAAGCATTGCAAATTAACCCATAGTCTCCAGTAATTATGTATGTATACATGTCACTGACATACCTCTTGTACTCCCTCCCCATGCCAAAACATACTTTCATACCACATCTTGTTAGCCTAGATGACCCACTTTTGCTTGAATCGTTCTAGTAGTTAAGGAAGAGTAATCAAGACAAAGATTTTTAACAAAGGGTCATAACTCCTTAAAAAGGGTTGAAATGAAAAAATACTACCCTGATGCAAAACATCAGGGGGTAATTACCATATCTGTAAGTTTTCATGAAATTGGCCCAGAAGTTTGTTTTCAAGAAAAGGCCACGGCTCCTTTTTAAAGGGTCGAAATGAAAACACACTTCTTGGATGCACAATGTCAGGGGGCAGTTACCATACCTGTAAACTTCCGTTGAAATTGACCCCATAGTTTTGGAGGACATGTCCAGACAAGGATTTTTCAACACAAGGCCATAACTTTGAGGGGGAAAGGTCAGAATGAAAAAATAAAACCTTGATGCACAACTTCAGGTGTCAGTTATCATATCTGGAAACTTTCGTTGAAATTGGTCCACTACTTTAGAATGAGTTGACAGATAGACGGATAGACAAGCTGATTTCAGTATACCCCCACCCCACCCCTTACTTTGTTGCGAGGGTATAATAAAGTGTATAATAGTCTTGTTATTAAGATTATTTTATTAATTTTTAGATAATTGCATAGCTTTGCCTATAACACAATCTCAAACCTAAAGTATTACTCCAGAGGAAAGATTACTATGACAGAATGCATATTCTTGAGTTATTACTGCTGCACATAACTTGAAAACATGCCTAACATAATAAAGTGTTTTAGTATGATACAAAAACAGAAAATGTATCGGTAATTATCATCATAAACATTGATAGTCAAATCTTCAAGGTTATGTGAAATTGGGTATTGATCATGTTTGGCATGCTAAAAAAGTACTTTACCGGTTATTACATAAAAATGATTCTGTGGACAGAATACATATACAGAAAGTTTTTAAAGAAGTTTGAAATATAGACTACCATTGTAACTATATAAAGGCAAGTTGACAATGTTAGTTTTATTTTAAATTTTGTGAACATTTTGCTTGTTTTTCCAATTAAAAGTATCACTACGCTTACTCCATTTCTACCAATATGACATATTTAGTATCAAAATAACAGTAATTTTATACACTATACACCATCATAATTCATTTCCAAATTAACATTTGCCTGTGATATTTATCGGTCATTTTGTTAGGATACCCCCGTCACTCAACCTGGTGTTATGCAAGGAGGTCCACTACGGTTATCAGTAACAATTATGAATAATCGTTTATGCAGTTATTCATCATTTTTATGTATCTACATATGGCAAAAGAATAAAGGAAATAAAAGTGGGGGCCAAATGTTGACCCCACCTTTTAAACAGTTAAATTCTCTTGGTAAAAAAATAGCAAAAGTGAACGTTTTCTTTTTTTTCAAATTAAAACAAAAACAGCAGCTTTATAAAATGTAGCAATGTGGCCTACTTATACAATATAAAATAAAAACATCAATGAATAGTCATAAATGAACTATTTTGAATCTGTCGTTATTAATAGAATATTTAGTTTTGAATATGAAGAACGGAAAAATCTACTTGTGCTAGGAATTATTGTTAGTTATATTTCCTTATAAAGCTGTTTTCGTCCATATATATTATTATATAATAAAATCACAAGACAAAGTTTTTGATGTACATAATGGCTTGCGTAGAACTTAAAGTGAAATATATTGACTGATTTTACTACTTTCACGTTTTATGCACTATTTGCATTACTAATCTGTATTTTTCTTTTTATATTGTCTTCCAGAAGGGTTTTTTTATAAGTAGAATTAATAGGTTCAACAGATGATATCACAAAATACAAAATGAACATTGAATATACATCAACGTCGGGTAGCACACACATGCAACATGATGCGATTGTATCTACAGATTTACTGTAACATTATCGTAGTAGAAAGGATATCTATACCAATCTTTAATGTACAGACGTGAAATCAATATAGATCTAAGACTGGCTCCCAGTCCCTATAAGTAATATGCATGTAATAAACATGTCTGATCTTATATTGAATACAATGCGTTTTAATAAAATTGTGACACACTAGTGGGAATTTACGTGATGTAGATCATTAGATATCCACATATTATAATTAAGTAATTAACATACATATAAAGAACTGTTCAGTCTGTAACAAGAACAGTGACATACAACGTATGAACCACACAGTGTACCGGCAAAACTATTGCAAAAGTCGTGTATTTAGTACATTGTATCGAATAAATAACCGTTCACTTACCTAGTAGTACAGAGTCACCGTCTGGCATAGCCGAGTCTCTGCAGGATAGCTGGAATTCTCCAATGGCGGGATCAAATATTCTGTTGGAGGGCACTGTGCCTTTTGGACAGTTTTCATACAGTATGGGACATGAGGTGTGGGTAGGAACTCTGTAACGTTAAAATAAGATTGACAGTTGATGTTTACAAATTATCCTATTACTCCGAAGCTGCTGCAGGTCAAGTTACATTATCAGATCTATGATGAACAGGCATTCTTTCAATAACATAAAAATAATATAGCATAAAAACACTGCATTTTTTTAAATTACTTGGTTTAAAAACTACTTTTGTTATTTACAAAAATTAACAATTGGTTTATCCTGGGCTATAAACTCCGTTGAATATATACTTTAGTTCCTTTGTTCTATTAAAATTGGTACTATCTACCGGGAAATTTTCGCTGCAATTAAATTTTCGCGGTTTTTCGCCCTCCATAACGAGAGCGAGTTTATCATTACAACAAAAGTTTGTGTATGCATTACAATATACATGGTAATTAAATGTGAAGGGCAAAAAAAATCCCGGTAAACAGTATATTAATAACATATTTTGAACCAAACAAAGGACATATTAAAAACAATAAGCTGTAAAAGGATCAATTTTAATGTAAAAAATACAAGATGCTGTATTGTTTACGTCTAGTACTGCTTGATGTATCATCTGTCTCGTGGTTTTGTTTAAGTTGAATACACGTTAACGAAATACCGGGGATAAATAATCGTCTCATTGTGAAACAATCATATCTCCATGTTTTCTCCTTCACATTATATCCCGAAAAACACCACGCCGTTTACCTATACTTATATAACATGATTGCTTTCATGGGCTGCACAATTCAATTCAATTATATTTCAAAGTCGGTACATGGTTAAACAAGGCAACACAAGCCGATGAAAGGCTTTTACAGCCGACTAGGTTTGTAAATAGTTGTTATACTATTTGGAAGTCAGCCGTTAAGTACTGAATACATTGTTTATTCCCTTGGGTAATAAAGTTCCATGTATTTGTTTCTGCATTACTTGAGTCACCATCTAATGGTGATATTGTTTTTGTTCAGTTACAAAATGTTCAGCTATAGAGAAAGCAAATGAGAATGGGGAATTGAAACGCAATGTTCAACCTCAATGCATAGCCTGTAGCGAACCATTTACAATAAAACACTTGCTACGAAAAACTGCATTAACCTTCCGACAATACGAGAACATTTTTATGATATAGTAAGTCTCATATATCTTTCCGAAACGGTCAATAATTCTTAACTGTTATTGACCTTAACTGTTTGTCTGCTCAAAAAGATATAAGTATGGCCGATTTTACTTTTCGATCTGACATATGTTTTATACAGTTCCTTTTGTTTTGTTGGCTGTAATGACCTCGTCCGTATTGATCGGACGTGATAAATATAAAAATAATAATCAATATTCATAATCTTTCTCGTCTGCCGCTACTTACATGATCTTTTTTGAAATTCAAATCAATGATACAGTTTGTTTAATGTTTTTGCACTTGTTGTAACTATATGTAAGAGTATGTGAAGTAAATAAATTTATTTCAAAAGTTTAAAAAAAACTTAGTTAAATTTAAATGTCACTTGTGAACATAAACCCCGTTATATTTACTTACTGTTCGACCGGTGTTGAGTTAACAATGTCACAGGTGATAGCTACTACAGTCAGCAGTACCACGGCCACCACATACCCCGTCATTGTTACGTTGTGTGTCAACTTACAACGAGTCGGACGTTTTGTTTGGACAGCCAACACAATGTCATGCGGACTTGCTATGACGAATCTGGATACAATCCCTATGGGGGCGTCTTAAACGATTTGGTTTATGGGTTAAGCATCATATATTGTGAAACTGCTACTTTGAATATTAAGATAAGTGAAATTAAAATGCAATGATAATTACTTTTATTGGGTTTCCTTCATATGATATGAATTATATCCCCTCTGCTGTATCTTTAAAAAATGTTGATGTATTAAAATAAATTTGCTCTATTACTGCCTAAGAAAACTACGAGATTATACATATTTGCTGAAAAATATTTGAGTACGTGTCTCCGTGTGTGTAATATATGTGTATTTGTGTTGGAGGCAGGGTTTGTACGACTTCAGAGTGCTACCTAACTGGTTGCTTTTGTTTTATTTTAAAGGGTTTAATGTCCAATAAAACAGCTAAGGTCATCTAGGGACGTGCTTCATGTCTGTAATGCATGCGTATATGTGTGCCTGAGACAGGTAATGTGGATGCAACTGCCTTCTAATGATAGCGCGGATCTGATGCCAGCTTTATAGAACTTTATAGAATTAATGATTCTCATATATATATATATATATATATATATATATATATATACCACTGTCAATTCAGCTTTCTGATCAACGAAATCATCCTGACCCAAAACGGCAGGTAATGGAATGTTATTGTATATGGGTCAAAAACCAAAGTCTAGTGGGAGAAGGATCCAAGACCTTTACATCAGACGACTAACTATTGTTAAGTAAATAGCATTTACACCGAGAACAGATGAATATCATGTAATTATGATAAATACCGATACATTTTCCATTTTTGTATCCTACCAAAATACTTTATGATATTACGTATGTTTTAAAGTCATGTGAAGCAGTAATAACTCATTAAGATGCATTCTGCTAAAGTAATCTTTCCTCTTGAGAACTACTTAAGGTTAGGATTGTGTTATAGACAAAGAAATGCAATTACATAAAAAAATTTAAAAAATCTAATAGAAACACTTATATAAACTTTATTATTAGCTTACTTTGCCTATTGCCCATTCATTAAACAAAATATGAAGAAATGTTACATTATTTTATATCTTTAACTCTAAACAAGTAAAGCAAGGAAACGTATCCTTGTCGATCACCCCATACACGAATTTATGTTAGCACATTTAATGTTTGTCAACGTTTACAAAACTTATATCCACATGAACAACCTACTTGCCAAATATCAAGACCCAAGTGTAATGTCTGTGTTTCCCGGAATAACAGAACAAACCATGCTGCTTTAATGGCGGGTATTTTAATATAATCACCACTTCCGTTGTACATAACATAATAACCAAATGACGGACATAATTTCCAGAATCATAGTGTTACTATATATATATAGCTAATTTATAATGTAGGATATTACACCAAGGACCTTTGGTTATTAAGAAACACAAGTTAAAAGAAAAGTGGAAAGAAAGCTTAGTTTTTTCTCCCTTAAATCAAAAGTATAAGAAGCCAAATTTACCGGTTATCATTTTGTTTTTAATTCCTGATGTTGAAAGATATTATTGCAAGTATGAAAAATACACGTGTCCAAAATGGGAATTTTCTCATTAGTCATGACATTTTACACACATATCTGCTTAAATCTTCAATGAAAACAACAATCATTTCTTGAAACAGTGTAATATTCGGTTTCAAAATAACAGTTTGAATATGTTGCACACGCTAACATATAATATTCTTGTAATTGTGTCATTTAAATGCTCCATGCGGAATTGTATTATCGAACCTTTAACACCCTCACAGGTGTCAGTCAATGAGGTCCCATTTGTCACAAAAAGAATTCTGAAACTAACTGTTCCTGATTTAAGTTTCCTATACCAATACCTGTTTGTATTTATCTTGTTTTGAAATTCCAAGTGGGGGCCGATGCTAATGTTTAATCTCGTTAGGCGTTGACCCTGCCTTTACAAAATTTGTTTCACCAACAAATGTATTCAGTTGATAAATGTTTTTGTCGGAAGACAGTGCCAGAAGAAATTCCAACAACAACAACAGTTTAACATATTTTAAAGCATTATTATACATCAAACGGTTCTAGAATACGCTTAACATAAGACTGTTGTCAGCTCAAGTCTAACAAAACGCTAAGCTGTCCTGCGAGTAATTATGGAATCATCCGTGAAGAGCATTCACACCAAACCGAACCATGTTGTGAACATTTGTTACCGATATCGTAACACGGTTAATCCTGTAGGTCATTCCGGGTTCATCAACATATGATGTTTTTGTAAAATTTCTTTGTCGAAAAAGAAATATCGGTTAATAGTTTAAGCAATATATATGCCTGCTATAACGCGATCATACAAACCTCACCTGTACCAACAAGTGTACACTACCGGAAACGCGTCAAGATACAAGAACTTTTTTTGTAACTTAAAACAAAGTGAATACATAGATGAATTCATTACCGTAAAAAAAATAAAAAAAAAATGTTTTTCATCATACGACCGGTTACTTCGATTAGGTGGCAAATGCACGTTCACATGATTGTACGGGTTTTGAAGCAGAAATCACCAAAATGTCAATGGTCCAAAACCTGGCATTATATTTAGATAATTATTGGATCAGAATCTAAGTGTCACTGCACTAGAAAGGATGAAGTCTATCATAATTCAGTGGCGGACCCAGAGGTTTTTTTCGGGGCCTCAAGAAAGCCCCCCACCCTTTACAAATCATCTATTTTCACCATTTTTCTCAATTTTCCCCACATGGAATCCCCCCACCTCCCTGGGAATTTGTTATGTATATATATATGTATTTCACACTTGTGTCTTGTACGAATGAAATGCCAGAAGCGCTATATTGTAAACTACTGTTATCTTTTTGTTATATTTATACATATACATTTCTCGGACATCTTATACCAAAATATTCATTCTTTTGTCCGTTAGCACCGAGACATACCAGAGTCTGAAAAAATGGTAATATCTACTCCTGCTTAACGCTCAGCAATTTAGGAGTGGGACGACTGGTTCGCCCGTAGTCAGTATAATGTTACCGGGTCGGGGGTGTCCTACTGGGTGGCTTCGGCAGTATGTTTCAGTGAGGTAGCACTATAAAGTCGGCATCAGTTCCACGCTTTCACAAGGAGACCATCACGAACATATCGCAGCCTCCCAAAACACACACGAATACACTACACGCATACACTACACGCATGCAACTTGCACACAGGGGAGACCGTCCTTAAATGAAAATTGCTGTTGATAGGACGTTAAACAATACTAAACCAAACCAAACCGTTAGCACATACGATACAACGTCTTATCGAACTTCCGCGTAGGTTTCCTTTCTACGTAGCGATTATGTTCTAGCTTTTGGTTATAAATTAAGATGAATCAATAAAGATTTGTCGTATACAAGATATGCATGACAGGTAAAAAGTAAGTAAATACTAACAAATTTTGAGAATATTTTCCTGCACTACTTCATGTTAACCAACTAATCCGAATATAGCTCTCTCTCTCTCTCTCTCTCTCTCTCTCTCTCTCTCTCTCTCTCAAATAAATATTGTATATAAATTACAATAAAATGTGTTTAAATCAAAAAAGTAAGTTCTGTTAGCATAAGATAAAGGTGACAATAATTGCTTGAAGATAAATTAGCTGAACTATTATTTCTCAAGTTTTCATCAGTGTTGTATATTTAAGATCCCCTGATGTAAATTATTTGCCAAAGATGCGATTTATGAAGCACTTTGCATGGAGCATTGTTTAGTGTATTTTCATTAAATAAAGTTTAAATTATAGAAAGCATTCAAAGCAACAAAATAAAAACTACAAAAACCAAAAAGGGAATCACCTTATTCTATATTATATTTATTTATCATATGAATAACGTGTCATACAGTGTCATAAAGCCATCAAATAACTTATGTTAATGTAAGTGTATGTAAATATCAATGTGACGTCACGTCATTGTGAAGTGGATGCAATTTTCATCGTTTCAGAGGCGGCAAAGAGCAAAATATTCGTTTCAGATCACAATTATACAGTTTACTTTGTATTATATGATAAAAATAATCTGTCATTCGTTTCCCTTCATATTAGATTGATGATACTCGTTTAGGATTTTTCATAATTGCTCGCCACAGGCTCGGAAACATGAAAAATCAAAAACTTGTATCATAAATCTAATATGAAGGGAAACGTATGAAAGATCCTCTCTATATATACATGATTGCATATTCATTTGCAAGACCATACCTCCTTTTTCATTCTTTTTAGCTCACCTGGTGAGCTTATGACATACCGCAGCGTCCGTCGTCCGTGGGCCAAGGGGACTCCATTTTGTAAAAATGGTGGGTGTGGCCCTCCTTGGGGCAGAGGGGTGGGGTCCAATAGGGGAAATAGAGGTAAAACCTTTAAAACCCTTCTTCTACTATAGGGATTAAGGGATTTCATCCAAATTTGGTCTGGACCATCCTTGGGCAATTGTTGAGCGTTCGCCCCTGTGAGGAAGGCTTTGGGTTCTGTCCCCTGGCCGAGACATACCAAAGTCTTTAAAAATGGCAGTTTCTACTCCTGCTTAACGCTCAGCAAATTAGGAGTGGGACGACTGGTTCGCCCGTTGTCAGTATAATGTGACCGGGTGGGGCGTCCTGCTGGGTGTCTTCGGCAGTATGTTTCAGTGAGGTAGCACTATAAAGTCGGCATCAGGTCCGCGCTATTACAAGAAGACAAACACGAACATATCGCAGCCTCCCAAAATACACACACATACACTACACTCATGCATCTTGCACACAGGGGAGGCCGTCCTTAAATGACCTTGGCTGTTAATAGGACGTTAAACAAAATCAAACAAACAAACAAACAATCCTTGGGCAAAAGGGACTAAATTTGTGAGCGTGGTCCCGCTTGGGGCTGAGGAGGAGGATCAATAAGGGAAACATAGCAAATTCTTCAAAATCCTTCTCCTTCTGTATGAATGACAGAAGGTGTTTTGATCAAATTTAGGATTAAGCACCCTTTGGTGAAGGGAAACCAATTTATCAACGATGGGTCTGACCCCCCTGGGGACAGAGGGGTGGGGATCAATAAGGGAAAAATAGCAATCCTCCTTCTATTTTAGGATTGACAAGATTTTGTCCAATTGCATATTAATATAACCCTTGACTAACCATGTAATACATGTACACTTCCAGTAACATCAAGCTATTCTAACTTCAATTTTGCTAACATTTCCAGGTGAGCGATACATGCCCTCTTGGCCTCTTGTTTCATTCAGCAGCAATCTTAATTTATTTTATAACGCTTCTACATCTCGTCCCTATGTACTGTACGTTAGAGTGGACCATGTGGTGTGTTCCTGTTCTATATTACGCTAGAGTTGACCATGTGGTGTGTTCCTGTTTTATAGTACGTTAGAGTGGACCATGTGGTGTGTTCCTGTTATATAGTACGCTAGAGTGGACCATGTGGTGTATTCCTGTTCTATAGTACGCTAGAGTGGACCATGTATTCATATCTTTATTCCTCCAAATTTGAAGAGTTACAAATGACAAATATATGGGTTACTAAAATAGATACACAAAGGACATAAGTATAAGGTAAAACGAAAAAGGAAAATACGTGGAATCAAACAAAAAAAGTTATATGAGGTACACAACGATAAATAAATAAGTAAATGTATGTAACGACAGGACTGTCAAATTGCCAGGATGAACCAGATATAATACGAATGCATATGATTTACATGTCTGGCAGACTATCGTCGTTAATTAAACGTAAGAAGGGATACTTTTTCGGCATAAATACAACAATCTCTTGCAAAAGATGCGAAAAGGCGGTCCTCATTAACAAATATGTCTTTCATGGCAGCAGATGGACTGCCGAGGAATGTCGCAATTTGCACCTCCCTACATGATTTGGCAAGAACAACGTACACATTCACCGGATAATCGTTGACTATCTTGGTGAAAAGTTCGTCACGTAGAGTTAGCAATGTGGGACTACGGCAGTCTAATATACAATGCGCAACTGCATCTTCTGCCAAGATATTGCACTGGGCACATGATAGTTCACTATTAGGTGGAATACCCCATAGCTTTGCAACGTTTTTACACGTTGTGTTGAGATTAGGGAAACATTTAGATAGGTACCATAGTGGCGAAGGGCTGATCTCACAATGCAGGTGTTTAAATCTTAAGAACTCATCACAATCATTGAGACGTTCACTCCATTGCGAGGAGTACTTACCTAATACACCTTTTGTGAAGTGTTTCCAATTGTTTTTAACCGGGACAAACCCAGTTTGCAAAAATTGGTACAAAAAGTCCTGTACATCATATTTGTGAAGTATGTTCCAGTTGTCTAGAACAAAACCTTTTCCGTTACAACAAATGCCAAAATATACATGAAAAGTCGCAGTAAGAACAATCTCTTTGCTGTAAAACGTGCATCTGTTCTGCATAAAGCAGAGAAGAATCGAAGTTTCGATAATTCAATGTTTAGACGTATGGACGTAAGTCCAAGCATACTAAGGACAATATCTGATCTAGTACGCCGCGGAAAACCTTGAATGAGCTTTGCACACAAATGGTGGACTGTTTCAATGCGATTCCATTCGGTCTCGGAAAGTGAATACCAGAGTTCACAGCCAAAAAGGCTACTTGGCATTACAATTGTTTTATACAGCTTAGCACCGGTCAATGGGTTGATTCCAGTACCAAATAAGTTGCAATTAAGCGAAGCAAAACATTGACCACGTAGCTTGTGAACAATCTCTTGCAGTTAAGCAAAGCAAAACATTGACCACGTAGCTTGTAAACAATCTCATTGACATCTGGACAGCCTGGTTTGAACTTGTTCAAAAAGATACCGACATGTTTACAATGTATAGATTCAGGGAGTGCTTCGTTGCCGAGACTCCATCTGCGTGTTGTCTTTGAAAAGACACTTTTGCTTTCATTAAAAACAATTACGGTAGATTTTGATGCGTTGTAAATAAATCGCCACTTACAACTGTAACTGAAGCAGATGTCCATGAGACAGTCCAATCCATGTTTACAAAAAGGCAGAAGGGTAATACCATCTGCTTGAGTTGGACAAGTAACATTTACACCATGTATAAGTAAAGAGTACTGTGAAGCACATAACTCATCCAGTAAATCATTAATAAAAACTGTATACAGCCAGGGAGAAATAATGCTTCCCTGACGCGTACCTTGGCATATCTTAAACCAGTTAGAAATAAAACCTTGGTGCAATACTGCGCTGTACATATTTGAGTATAATGAAACAATGATATTGATATACTTTGAATTTAGACCTAAACTGTGAAGTTTGAAAAATAGGCCGTTATGCCAAACACAGTCAAATGCTTTGGCAGCATCAAGAAAACATGTAAAAAGTTTACTGTTATTATCACACGCATATGTGATAGATTCATGGACTAGAAATGACGTCATAGTACTACTTACATTCTTTTGAAATCCATTATGTAAGGGGTTAGGTATAAACAAGTTTGTATCCTCAAGTCTGATAAGTAATAATTTCTCAAAGACTTTCAGAATCACTGGCAACTGAGAGATAGCACGACAACTATCGGGGTCACTCTTTGGATTGTTATGACCTTTGTATAATGACTAGAAAACTTGTCTGTAGAAAAATGACTAGAAAACTTGTCTGTAGAAGAATGACTAGAAAATTTGTCTGTTGATGAATGACTAAAAAACTTGTCTGTAGATGAATGACTAGAAAACTTGTCTGTAGATGAATAACTAGAAAACTTGTCTGTAGAAGAATGACTAGAAAACTTGTCTGTAGAAGAATGACTAGAAAAATTGTCTCTAGATGAATAACTAGAAAAATTGTCTGTAGAAGAATGACTAGAAAAATTGTCTGTAGAAGAATGACTAGAAAACTTGTCTCTAGATGAATGACTAGAAAAATTGTCTGTAGAAGAATGACTAGAAAAATTGTCTGTAGAAGAATGACTAGAAAACTTGTCTGTAGAAGAATGGACGGCCAGTGACCATGGTTACAATTAATACTTTTTTTTTAAATGTTTCGAAACAAAAAGGTTATAAATTCAAATAACCCAAATATCGCGATTTTATTTCAATTCATTTACAATATATAGTAGCTAATGACATAGTTTGAACATTCTTTAATATTAGAAAATTTCTCATTTTGACTTTACTTTCAATGTGGATATTTTCGCTTCAGCGATATATCTGACTTGTCAATATGATGGCTTGTAAATATTGCTGGACCTACTTTATAATAAAACATTCAATATAGTGAAATCAGATATTTTCATGGGGCTCACATTTCATGGTTTCGAAGAACAACATTTGTTGCTACATGAGTTCGTGGATTACCCACGAAATCAACGAAATCAAAAACCCTTCGAACATTACTGATTTCACAGCTAACCTATCCAACTATATCCAAGTGTATAAATTAAACAAAAAGTGTAAAACTAAATAAAAAGGCTTGTCAAAATGATTGAAAATAAAACAATCTTCTACTTTACATCTTGAAATTCACCCAAAGCTTCTTAATCCATAAAGTGTATATATTTACGGCGATTCAATAACCACTACTAGAGACGAAAAGTCGGCTTTTCGACCAAAAGGTGTCTTTATTAATACGCAGCTAGATATACGCATAAAGCATTCTTTTCTTTCTAAATACATATTTAATTTCAAAATCAATGTACATCATGTTGATGACATAGTTTAAACATGTATCCCGTTACGTTATGATCCTTGCAGCTGTTTTATGTGCTGTGATATGGAATAAACTAGCTTTTGACGACGTTAGTTACAATCATACAAGAAATAGTTCAAAGTCTACGGCAGTATAGCATTCTTTGTTAAGAACAATATGATTATAGGCAGTCGAGAAGAAATAATCCGTGTCGCAATATATATCAATAAGAGATACTTGTTGATATTCTAAGTTCATGGTATAGTTGCATGTAGGCGATATGGCAACCTATACTTATTACGTAATAATTGTGCAAAAGATCAAAGACATCAAGGAATGAGGTCGCTAGTCGTACTACGATCACAGCAGAAGGAAATGCTGCTTTAAACCATTGCAGCTGTCCGACCATAAAAAGAAAAATACTGAAATCTGTCAATAACAATTTCACCAGATGACTCTACGAAATCACACGAAGTTGAATGACTTGAACAAAACATACGTATTGCCTGGTTGTATTAAAGCTGATACAATATGTTCAGTCAAAGCAAACATTTTACCAAGGGATATTTAAACTGACATTGCCATATTAAAGCAAATTATCACCATTATATGGGGACATGAATGGAAACAGTAAAAGAGGTAAATTTATTAAACAATGTAAATCCCCTACTAAGCTTGTTCTAGAATTGGTATTAGCTTATTTTTATCGGTATTTATCAGAACTTTGTAGTGATTATTTCTTTCTTTACGTATTTCCTATCTGAATTAAGCTGTTTTATTAGTCCTATATTGACTTGCTTCCGAGGCAACTTTCTAACTGATGTTTTTTAACTTGTAGCAGTGGCTGAGTGGTTAAGGTGTCTGACCTGTAGAATCACTAGTCCGCCACCTCCTGGTCGCGGGTTCGAGGCCTTCGTGGGGCAGTCGCCAGGTACTTGCCGTAGGTCGGTAGGTTTCTTTCCACCACCAAAACATGGCTTGTCCATAAATAAACAAAGATGTTAATTGGACGCAAAGCACTAACAAAGCAAACCAAATTAATGAATATGGTCTATACAATTAGTAAGACTTTTAAAACAACACTATTGCAACATAAAAAACCACACAAGCATTTAAAGTACTTACAAACTCCACAACCACATATAACAACAAGTGGACTCCAGGAAATACCTAGGGTGAACACTGCAGAGTAATCTTAAATGGGAAACTCACATCGACAACATCACCTCCAACGCAAGCAAATCACTAGGATTTCCAAAACGCAACCTTAAACCACACACAACATATACACGAACATGTATACATGTATACAAAGAAATAGCCGGACCCAAACTGGAATACTGCTCTTCAGTATGGGACCCACCACATAACCCACAACAAATCAACCAGATAGACAAAATACCACGCAGAGCAGCAGGTACGATACGTACAGAACACAAACCACAATGTACGCTCCGTACAAGACAAGATGGATACTCTAGGCTGGCCCTCACTAAAAATACTCAAGACTACAAACCTTACTTATACTAGGTGTTCTATGAAATTATACACCATCATGTTCACCTAGCAATAGGTCCCAACACCATCCTCGTACCAACAGACCTAAGAACACGACAGGCATAATTAAAGGAAATTGACAAACTAGTGACACATCCATCAGATGTTTGCAATATTTTAGATTTTTTTCTCTCTCACAAATGTTGCCACTGATATAGGTGTTTACACAAATTGTCCTGAGGGAGCAGAACACCTAAAACTAGCGTTGTAGCTATAAGAGAAACCACTGATCTGCCTGAATGCAATGGTAACTGTAAAGAAGTAAGCGAAGAAAAAGTAAAACGATATATATATAAAAAAAAGGCTACATGATTAGATTTAATACCTCCTGACATTCTTCATCTCACCAGTAACGTTATGGCCAGACCTATTACATACTAAGTAAACATGGTTTTATCTAAAGGCTAATTTCCAGACAAATTTAATCTCGCAAGGGTTACCTATATATTTAAAAAGGAGAACCGTTGAAGTAAGTAAAACTATAGACTAATGCATCAAAACATTTCGTAAGATCTTGAGGGTTACTTCAGCGGTATTTTCAATACCTTTTGCTCTGATTTGCGGCGCTGATAGCACTCACGGAGGATTGGCGAAAGGCCTCAGACCATAGTAAATATGTTCATGTCATTTTTATGGACCTGCCAAAGGCATTCGACTGTGCACCGTCTGAACTCCTATGAGATCAGTTTAAACCGTTCGGGCAGAGGATGGCGCTGTGGAGCTTATCAGGAGCTATCTCTCCAACAGAAACAGTGTGTGAATAGGTGGCACTACAAGTCAAGTGTTAGATATTGAGATATTGCGGGGGGGCAAGACCATTTATCATGCTTTTGTAACGCACTAAGGTTTTGGGGCGTTGCGTTCCGTCTAATTCACCGACCTGCGAGAATCCTTAAAATTATACCGGCCGCTACCGGAAATAATCAAGGGGGCTTCTGGGATAGAGCACTTTTGTTCCCGACTTCAGCCAGGTAAGCAGCACATTTTCAGCTGTCTAAATCCAATGATTTAATTACTCTATGTCGCCCATCCTTCCAGAATCCGGGGTTGTAAACATTTACTGAACATTTATTGTTAGGTCCTCGGTAGTATTTTTGTACTATGGCGTTAGTTTAATAGGGAAATAGCGAGGTGAACTTAGAGATATTTTTGCGGGAGACATGCCGGTCGTCATACCGTTTGAAGGAGAGATGTTATGCATTCTCCGCCCTTTATGTTCTGGACATGCCGTGGTTGTGTCTATGAGCGGTAGGCTCCTCTAGCCCACATGAAGGCGTGTGGCGGAATGTAGAAGGGTTAACGGAAAAGCTATTGAGCGGAAGTGATAGCCGCATGTCCTCGTGCACGTGTTTGAGTTATCTCGAGGAGGGCTTTAGGATTAGTGATAAGGTAGCTTGCTCGAATATAGAGCGAGTACGAGTTATAGACAGGGTCATGTTGTACGGAATATTTCACTAAATTGTAGTTAAACTTGGAAACCCACCTGCCGCCACGTGTCTTGTTATACTGTTGTTTGAAGTTTGAATGTACAATAAACGTGCGACATCTATATCTGCCTAAGTTGTTTGTGTCACAGATCTCTGCTTCCTAAATACTATTTCATACTTTATTTACAATCCATGGAACCTGCAAACGAAAGCGGCAGTCGAACCCGAGTGTGTAGGTAACGTTTCGTTACACTGTTATATTATCAAGCTCTAATATGTATCCACTCATACGATATTTTTGCCAAGGAACTTGAATGGGAACGCTATCGAGCCCTTCAATTGGTTTATCAAGATTTCGATTCCTGCTACCAAGATCTTTTCGAGAAAATTAAAAGTAACACTTGTATATTACAATTAAGTGGACCCAGACAAGTAGCAAAATAAAATTGTAAAATTGTAAATGGACAAAAACTCTGTTTTCTACCGGATTATATTCATGTAAACTCTTCATCTTATAATTTCAGGTACAGTCAAATTTTAGAAGTCTCTAGAGTTAGAACAGTTGAGTATGGAACACATGGCTTTAGCTTTTAGCTGCCTCTACGTTGAACTCACCATCAGAGCATGTCAGATTATCCACATCTTTTAATGACTTTGGGAAAATAATGAATACATGGGATGGTGAAAGGTGCAGATGAGTTCCCTCCCTTTGCTGCCTTCGCTGTTTTTATCTATTCTGCTTCATAGCTTTTAGTTAGCCATTAGGCTGCCAAAATGTTATATGTATATATATATTACGTGCTGTTTGCATTGATTGCTTTTATTTGTGACAATTTATGTGCCTTTAATAATACATTACTTTATTTCTAATTATTTCAACTCAAATTTGGTTTGTTTGTATTTCATGCTGCCAGGCCAATCTGCTTTTTCATTTAAATTACATATGTATTATTTATGTGTGTATTTATAATGTAATTTGTTGAAGGCAATATGTGATAAGTGTGTTTTTTTTAAATTATTTCCTGTAATCTAAATTTACACCTAAACCATAGTCATCAAGGTCGGTCAACAGTGGAACCTGAGCGGGCCTCACTGGTAGGGCTCCCGATCCCCCACCCCCGGACCTCACTGGTAGGGCTCCCTC
>NW_018479999.1:81613-116802 GCF_002113885.1 Mizuhopecten yessoensis | reverse complement strand
CCACTCACCCACCCCCACCACCCGGACCTTCAACAGGTATGTGATACATACATATTACTCTAAGGTTAGATGTACCAATACATATGATAAACATGTATTTGTAAAACTTTTTCTATATATAGAGCCAAATCTGAAATTAAGTCGGTGAAAATAGAAAAAATCAAAAGAAATAACGGAATTAATTGAAAAAGCTTGATCAACCAAACCCCAAATCCGATACACAAATTGTTCTACATAAAATTCATGGTGGCAACAAAACAGCAAATCATTTCAACGAGATTGTTACTACTGCATCCAAGCTTGTAGACTAACTTTCTAATGGTAACGGTCTACACTCGGCTGCATCCAACCTTGTACAATTGTTTTACTTACAAAGGAAAAAGAACGATAATATCTTTTTATTTCAAACATGTTTCTGAAATTTTTAGTAAAAGTACTAGTTTCGATGGCATTAACACTATTAAAAGTCCTGGTTTAGATGACATTAACACTAGTAAAAGTACTGGTTTAGATGACATTAACACTAGTAAAAGTATTGGTATAGATGACATTAACACTAGTAAAAGTATTGGTTTAGATGACATTAACACTAGTAAAAGTACTGGTTTACACGGCATTAACACTAGTAAAAGTACTGGTTTAGATGGCATTACCACTAGTAAAAGTACTGGTTTAGATGGCATTAACACTAGTAAAAGTACTGGTTTACATGGCATTAACACTAGTAAAAGTACTGATTTACATGGCATTAACACTAGTAAAAGTACTGGTTTACATGGCATTAACACTAGTAAAAGTACTGATTTACATGGCATTAACACTAGTAAAAGTACTGGTTTACATGGCATTAACACTAGTAAAAGTACTGATTTACATGGCATTAACACTAGTAAAAGTACTGGTTTACATGGCATTAACACTAGTAAAAGTACTGATTTACATGGCATTAACACTAGTAAAAGTACTGGTTTACATGGCATTAACACTAGTAAAAGTACTGATTTACATGGCATTAACACTAGTAAAAGTGCTGGTTTACATGGCATTAACACTAGTAAAAGTACTGATTTACATGGCATTAACACTAGTAAAAGTATTGGTTTAGATGACATTAACACTAGTAAAAGTACTGGTTTACACGGCATTAACACTAGTAAAAGTACTGGTTTAGATGGCATTACCACTGGTAAAAGTACTGATTTACATGGCATTAACACTAGTAAAAGTACTGATTTACATGGCATTAACACTAGTAAAAGTACTGGTTTAGATGACATTAACACTAGCAACAGTACTGGTTTAGATGGCATTAACACTAGTAAAAGTACTGGTTTACATGGCATTAACACTAGTAAAAGTACTGATTTAGATGCCATTAACACTAGTAAAAGTACTGGTTTAGATGGCATTAACGCTAGTAAAAGTACTGGTTTAGATGACATTAACACTAGTAAAAGTACTGGTTTAGATGGCATTCCAGCTCAGTTCCTGGTAAATTAAAAATGGGTTATTTTAATCCACTTTTTAAGAAAAATGACAAACGAAAGGCTGAAAATTACAGACATGTAAGTTTACTCAGTATTGTTTCCAAAGTTTTAGAAAAAAGCTTTTGATACGTGAGGCACGGTAGTCTAGCGGTAGGTCGCCGGGCTCGTGACCGAAGGGTCGCAGGTTCGAGTCACAGCACGGCTCTGTGTTGTATCTTTGAGCAAGATGCTTTACTCCGCTTGTTCCAGTCTACTCAGCTGTAAATGAGTACGTGGTCGGGCAGTGCTAGAATTGTTGAATGCTAACTGTTAGTCAGGCGTCCTCCAATTGATTTAACAACACACAGACGTTCCGATGATAAACAAGTAAATTTCATTTCATTTCGTCTGTTTTCATTGAATCCTCCATATTTTCGAAAATCAACTGCTTGTCAGATAATCACAAGAAGCAGGAACTATGGGAACATCTATTAGAAATTCATGTTGTTGATGCAAAAAAAACAAAAAAGTAAATATTTCTTGACCCAAATAACCTTTTTTTTTAAATTTAGGACTCATTTTGAGTTCATTTTCAAAATTATCTAATGCACACATTGAGCATTGTGACTTTAACAACACAAAAGACAAATTTTAAAACTGAACAGAAAACACCATTATCAGAGACGTATACATTACGTCTCTGCCATTATGTAGGACAAGTTTGTGTATAAATGTCTTCCTGTAGGAGCTATAAGATAATTAGGTCTCAGGAAAATACAAAAAGAAATCTTAATGATTTTGAAATATTTCTTAGAACGTTTTTCAAGTAATATTTGTAAAACCATTATAATTGTTTGCTATGTATATAGACCTGCAGTATCCCACTCATGTGTATCGTAATTGGCGACACTAATGTGGCCCTGTGGGGTTTCGTCTGCGTTCTCTCAGGCCCCTGTGACCGGGCTAACTTGGGGTACCTATATGTGGCCCTGTGGGGTTTCGTCTTCGTTCTCTCAGGCCCCTGTGACCGGGCTAACTTGGGGTACCTATATGTGGACCGACCATAAAAAGAAGACATATTCAAATATACGCATGTTATGTATTAGAGAATTGCGTGGAGGACAACAAGCAACGACAAAACACGTGTTCCTTTCCTTCTTCAATTTTTATCCGGAAAAACAGAAAGACACACTAAACAAGGAACCAACATGAACATACAGTACGGATTTACGATTTACTTAAATACAAAACGGCAATTTCCGGATATTCCTTAATGGTTCTAACACCCACACGGATAAATTCACAGGCCCCTGTCACCGGGCTAACTTGTGGTACCTATATGATCCAAACATACCAACAAGGATAATTTCACATGCCCCTGTGACCGGAATAATTAAAGGTACTTATTATCATGACAAAAAAGTGTAAAACTAGCAAATTAGACTTAACTAGCACAGTATCATGATAACATTTTTAGTTATGTTTCGATGGTTAAAGGGACACACCTCAAGTACAAATCAATATCAAAAAGATCTGTCGTTTTGGCCTAACGCCAGGAATCCGGGACATTATACCGTCTGCAGGTAAAATCACGTGGTATACCCGTAACAAGGAAGTGTACAGTTAAAGTTGTACCTTCACAATAACAAAATGGTGGCAATTCACAGTTTGTAGGCAAATTATTCCTTCAACTCACTAAATTACCAACACCATGGCAAGTAACAGATCCGTGCGGCGTGCCCAGGAACCCGTTACCTACACGTGTGCTTTGTGTGACACTGAAAACGAGGTACGATGGTATTGTAACGACTGTCAGGAGAATTTATGTGACCGGTGTAAGGAAGCCCATACACGCGGAAAGAAAACAAAAAACGATGACGTCGTATTGATAGGGAAGGCTAACCGTCAGGGTGACAAGCTTGTACCAGCGGTATGTAAACTACATCCCGGTAAACTGTGTGATCTCTTCTGTTCGGACTGCAACGAGTTGCTTTGTTCGATATGTATATCTAAAACTCACAAACACCACAACTGGAAACCTTTCGAAGACGAATTTTCTTCTAAAAAGCAACATTTGAAAGAACATATGACAGCAATTTCTGCTAAAATAGAACATTTCAAGAACGAGACATCAGAGCGACATAATGATAACGAAGGGTTCAATGGCAGCATTGATACAGTGAGGAAAGAAGTGAACTATAAAAGGACAAAGTTAAAGGCGGAAGTAGATTATATCGCTGATGCAATACTCGCTGAATTATCGGCTTTAGAAAAAGAAGAATCAACATTGCACAAGAAAGATTGTCAACGATCAGAGAAAAACGTAGAAGAACTGATGCATCTGCTTAACGAAGCGGAAATGACAGATACATCAAGCGTATCCTTGTTTGAAACAGAAAGGTCATTGAGGACAAAGCTGCCACTGTATGACGTTAATGTGAGATATGTTTCACCAAAACCACTAAGGTTTGTTACCGAAAGTATCGACCGTGTCATGTTGACAAAAACGTTTGGTAAATTACACCATGAGAACCAGTACGAAAAGATAGACATCGACAGTAAACACGTTCAACGTCTCTCTAAGTTTACTGTTACTCCACAAAATATAATAAACAATGTATGTCCAGTTGACGACAGTCACGCGTGGTTGTCAATGTACCAATACCAGGGTCTGGTACTGGTCAACAAGAAGGGTGTGGTCATAGAGACAGTACAATTGGACTTCTGTCCGTCCAATATCACCATGGTCGGGACAACCGACATACTTATGACCAGTAATCCACGTAGTACATTTGTATATAAACTATCACTACACAACAAACAAGTGACAACATTTGCTGACATCAGACCACATGACGCATGTGACGTCAGTATCAACGAGAGGGGCGAGGTGTTTGTTATTACACATACACCAGACATAGTGGTACTGGATCATTCAGGTACGATTATAAGGAAGGTCACGACTCGATCAAAAACTATAGGTTACGTTGTTTCCTTGTCATCGGGACGTCTGTGTGTAGTTCAAGCAATTGGAGTAAGTTCGACTGATAGGAACATATTGATAACAGACGAGTCAGGTGCCGTCATACAGACATGGACTGGTGAACTCGACAACGGTCAAAAGGTCGGTAGTATGAACCTCAGGAAAATGTCATGTGATAAGTACGATAGAGTCTTTGTACCAGATAACCATAACAGTCAGGTGTACGTCCTACCGAGAGACGGTAAACAAGCTATGTGTCTCCTGGACCGGACACATGGAGTGGTGAAACCTGCAGCGGTGGGTGTGGACACGTGTGGTAACGTGTGGATCGGGTGTGAGGACGGCACCGTACACGTGATGGACTGTAACATGAGGAAATAATGATATACGGTACATATGTGCTCGTGGTACTATAATATATTGTAGATCACCGATGTATGAAGTCTGAAGTATCCTCGAATAAGAAATTATATGGAGCTGTATCCAAGATTTTTTTGTGTATGTGTGTGTTTTTATTTGTTTAGCTTTTTTTCATTTGGATTAATTTCATTTCATCTTTTGAGAGATAGATATATTGAAAGTGAGAGAAATTAATTGAGAAAGAGAACAATTTAGATGACGGAGTGGGAAACAAACACAATATCAATACTTTTGAGTGTTATGTTTAAAATATACCTTAATAACCTAAACCTCCATACATCATATTAAATGGCTTTGGATAAGAGCATATTTTTAGGCAAACAAATTATTATAGTTTATTTCCGGTTACCTACCCCAATATTTTGTGCCTACGCTTAAATCTTTTTTATTGTATTGTTTTTTTTACAAATTTCAAGGAAGCACTGTTAAAGTAAAAATAACTCTTCTTAATAAATCTTTTTTTAAATGAAATATGAATCTAATAACCTTCCCTAAATTTTCAGACATGTAACAGGAAATAGACATCTTTTAGGCCTTTCTCTGTTCATGTATGATATATCAACTATAATGAATATTAAACAACTGTTAATTAAAGTGTGTAAACTACATCCCGGTAAACTGTGTGATCTCTTCTGCTCGGACTGCAACGAGTTGCTTTGTGGGATATGTTTATCTAAAACTCATAAACACCACAACTGGAAACCTTTCGAAGACGAATTATCTTTTAAAAAGAAACATTTGAAAGAGCATATGACAGCAATTTCTACAAAAATAGAACATTTCAAGAAGGAGACATCAGAGCGACTACGTGTTAATGAATGGTTCAATGACAACATTGATACAGTGAGGAAAGAAGTGAACTCTAAAAGGACAAAGTTAAAGGCAGAAGTAGATTCTATCGCTGATGCAATTCTCGCCGAATTATCGGCTTTAGAAAAGGAAGAATCAACAATACAAAAAAAGATTGTCAACGATCAGAGAAAAAAGTCGAAGAACTCGCGCGTCTGCTTAACGAAGCGGAAATGACAGATACATCAAGCGTATCCTTATTTGAAACGGAAAGGTCACTGAGGACAAAGCTGCCCCTGTATGACGTTAATGTGAGATATCTTTCACCAAAACAACCAAGGTTTATTACCGAAAGTATCGACCGTGTCATGTTGACGAAAATGTGTGGTAAATTACACCACGAGAACCAGTACGAGAAGATAGACATCGACAGTAAACACATTCAACGTCTCTCTCAGTTTACTGTTGCTCAACAAAATCAAATATTCGGTATGTAACAGGGTGTACTCATTGCACTAAGTCACACAGTGTCCACGTGTTGTCTATCCCGTACTCGTGTCATAACCTGAACGTGGAGTGTTGTGAGAGAGTGATCTGCACGAGTATTTACATACTCACGCCACCCCGTGTGTCCTATATGTACGCGCACGTCACCACCCTGATTCACTTCACACTATGCTGCCGAGCAGGACGACAGTGTATATCCTTCCCAGGTTCCTGGTAAGTCTCATAATATATTTTACTCATAGTGTTTATTCATGTAATGATATAACAATACCTGTGATAATATATATGTAGTCATGTCAATCGTATTCGTAAAGTGAAAGTAACTGTATATGTATATTGTAACTGAGTCTTAGTTTCGTATCTTTTTGTTAACAGGTTTCTTTGGAGAGAATAAATACAAGAGACCTTGAAAAGTCGTCAAAGTTGTTCTTACCCAGCCTTTGGGGCTAAGAGGGTTACAAATGGCGCCCACGTAAAAGTATAACTTTCCAGAAACCAGGGGCTTGATATTCTTGAAGGCGCAAGGACCGGAAGCTGGGGACGGTTTCCGGTGGCTAGCTTACGCGACCCACTAGTCACATTTATAGTACAGCTGTATCTGAATTGGAGACGGGAGTGGACACGGTGTGTGGAGAGTCTTGGGCGATGCGGGACATCGCTGAAGGGATATACAAGGCGGAGAGATGGAGACGGGAGACGGACTCCAATGTGATCGGTGAAGAACCGACGCAAGTGTGTTCTCAACGGACTTGTGTAGGATCTGTCATTCTGTGTTGACATTTATCTCGTTGTCGCTGGGCACTCCAGATTTGTGTTTTGTGCTGCTGTTTTGATATTTTCATGAACTGTGACTCTATGATGATCGTGTATGTTACGTGTAGATAGTGATGTAAATATGTACAACAGGATGTTTTTGATAGCCAGGGGCCTGTGAAGGACACCTGTAGAGCGGTGGGTTTGTATAGACATCCTCCCCCATCATTCATCATCCTTTAATGTTGTATGCACGCTGTCTTTCCCGCCACCAGAATGGAAGGTAAGGTATAAATGTGATGTTTTATGTCAATGTCGAACATATTGTTGATTTTATGCATGAGTACACCAGGGTTTGGGATACCAAATTAAGTTTAGATAATAGAGTTCATTCTCTCTAGGTATTTTGCCAATTTATTGTGCAGAATTATACTTGTAGTTTCGCTGTATACACATATTATTTTTCCTTATGGTATAAATGAGTGCTAGTAAACTTAGAAAGTTTATTGGGAAACCTATTTTGGCACCTGGACCACAAGCACTTAAATTCCAACCAGTTTTGTTAACTAGCAGTAAAGGGTATTCCTTGAAGCACCATTTTGATATTATTGAGGATTTAGGCTATCAAATTGAATTTCATTGTAGAGCAGGAGCTCGATTTGATCAGACTTATTTTTGGCTTACAAAACATCTGTCTGAAATTATTAAAAAGAATGGTCCTATTGTATTGTACATTTGGCTAGGTACTTGTGATATCACTACAAAGAGTGGTCCTTTTATTAATTTAAGTCACAATACTGATGAGGAGTGTTTTGGTTATTTGAAATGTTATATTGACAAATTTGTGTCTTATGTTTCAAAATTTGCGTCTGTAAAACTAATATTTTTGGAAATTCCACCTTATTCCATCCAAGTTTGGAACTCCTACAAAGGCCATGTGAATCCTGAGTCATTTGCGAAACAAGATATTATCTTGGATAACAGGATTGAGAGTTTGAACAATTATATTCGAGAAGTTAATTCCAAGTCCGGTGTAAACTCGCTTAATTTTAGGTGTGATTTGCTCCAGTATAAACGAGCAGGTCGCAAACCTATTATCAACTTCTCTCTGTACAAAGATGGCATACATCCAAGTCCTGTGTTAGCTAGATGTTGGATGAAGCGACTAGTCACTAAAGCATTGCATGATTGTTGTTAGGAATTATATTTGTAGTATAGCTGCAGGTGGACCATTTTTAAGTCCAGTGAATACACTTGTAGGTAGGGGGCTCCCCAACCACGGTGATTTATTGGATTCCTGCAAGCTTAGTCTATATTTGACTGAGGAATACTATTGGTGTTAATAGTGTATTAATATCTTGAATTAGTGACTGTTGCTTTATATATATTGTCTTACAAATGAAAACAGAGAGTTGGTGTTATAGATCATTTATATTTTAGATACTAGCTTACAAATTGATAACCTCTTTAAGATATGGCATCCGGTGGAGCACCTGCTAAAGAGCAGGTAGAAGATCAGGTTAAGGAAGAGGGGGAATCGGGGTCGGAGAGTAAGCTCAATATGAGTGAGGACCAGCTGATTGAGGCTTTGGGTAAGCTAGGGAAATACAGGATAATTCCTGTAAATGAGGAGGAGGAACCTCCGGTTCCCAGGGCTGAAAGCACTCCCAAGCGATCATTGAGATTTGTGGGAACTAGCCAGTCTTATCCACCCGATGACCCTAGCCATAATGTAACAAACGTATACAGCAACCCACACCATATCCCTAAGGTGCCCCAGTTTTCCGGGGAGGAGCCACCTTTAAAAGGGGATGTGTCTTATGCTGAGTGGCGGTTTGAGATAAGATGCTTGGGTGAAGATCCTGAGATTTCAAACAGTACCCTGGTGCAGGCTATGAGGAGGTCACTCCGTGGCATTGCAAGGAGAATGCTAATCCCTCTAGGGGACAAGGCTACATCAAGGGAAATCTTATACAAGCTTGATTCTTTGTTTGGGGACATTTCTACACATGGAATGTTAATGCAGGAATTTTTCAATTCTTCGCAGAAACCAAATGAATCCGCCACCGCATTTGGCTGTAGACTAGAGTCGTTGCTACAACCAGCATTGGAAAATGGCTCTCTCCATAAGTCGTCAAAAAATGACCTGATGCGACACAAGTTCTGGACATCCCTTAGTTCTGACAAACTAAAGAGTCAGACTCGTCATAAATATGACACCTTGACAGGCTACAGTGAGCTATTAAGGGAAATCCGGGTGGTAGAGAAGGAGTTAAGTTTAACTTTCTCTACTGGTACAGCTACAGGGGCTAGTCAAACGAAAAAGGGACACCAGCATGTAGTTAATGCTGAATCTGAGCAACAGGTTGCAGCTGTAGGGGACATAGAAAAAAAATTTGACCAGAAGTTAAAAAGCCTAGAGGAAAAACTTAGTTCTCAGATAGAGGGTAAGTTTGATAAAATCTTGGACAAACTTGGTAATCGATCCTCGGGTAACAGTCAGAGGTCGGGTCAAGATAGTCAGAGGTCAGGTCAAAACAACAAAGGTCGGGGCCGAGGTGGATATAATAGGTCCCGGGGAAATTGGCACAACAATAAGGATAAGGCCAAGGATGTGAGGAACTCCCCAAACGAGTAGCAGTCTCTGCTAGCGGCCAATCAGAGACTGAACTTATGTCAAAAGGCCAAGGTCATGGAATTTTAGATAGACTGTTAGGGGTATCTAATGAAAGTAAGATTTTTGTTGAAGGTCAAAAGGTCAAAGCACTGATAGACAGTGGATCTATGGTTTCAACCATATCGAAAACATGCTATGAAAATCTTCTAGATACACCCCAACTTCAAGAATTGAACACTCTAGGATTAGAGATAACAGTAGCTAATGGTTCTACTTTGAATTACTTAGGCTATATAGAGTGTAAGGTTGAGATCCCTTTCATGGCAGAAAATAGTTTTAATATTCTTATGCTGGTTGTACCCGATACTGACTATAACAGTACTTGCCCTGTTATCCTAGGCACCAATGTTATCCGCCTAGTCAAGGGGGCGACATTGGAAGGATCTGTAGTACCACAAGAATGGAGAGCTTCAGTAGATAGTGTCTCCTGCGCATATGCAGTGAGATTGTTGAGTAAAAAACCTGTTACAGTTGCTCCCTATGCCACCATTGTTCTAAATGGAATCGCCAGGGGTTTAGACCCCGACATAACTGATCTAGTCACAGAGAACCAGGACAATTCTGCTGTCCGGTATACAGTTTGCCCTCGTGTGATTAAAGTGAAACAGAATGCGTCATGTGTAAAAGTACCAGTGAAGCTGTGTAATATTTCAGCTAAACCTGTGGTTATTCAACCGCGTTCATTAATCTGTACTGTTAACCAGGTCAAGGTAATAGATAACTTAGCTTCTGATCTCCCTACGGTAAATGAGAATTTATCTTTACCTGAGGAACTTGGTGTACATATTGACAGGACTAATCTCACAGAGGCACAACTGTTGCGGGTTCGACAAGTGTTGGGTAACTGGACACAAGCATTTTCCACAAGTCAATTTGACTTGGGAAACACTAACATTGTGAAACATAAGATTGACCTCCTTGACGAAAGGCCATTTAAACAGCCTTATCGCAAGATACCACCCGGTATGTATGAGGAAGTTCGTCAGCATGTTAAGGAAATGCTTGAGGCCGGCGTGATACGCGAATCTAATAGTCCTTTCTCTTCAAATGTCGTACTTGTACGAAAAAAAGATGGAAGCCTAAGATTCTGCATCGACTACAGAATGTTGAATTCACGTACAAGAAAAGATGCGTACATGCTTCCTCGCTTTGATGACACGGTGGATACCTTAAATGGTTCCCGTTATTTCACAAAGTTAGACCTAAGGTCAGGATACTGGCAGGTTGAAGTTGAGGAGTCCGATAAGGAGAAAACTGCGTTCTCTGTTGGTAACCTGGGATTCTGGGAAACCAACCGAATGGGTTTTGGACTGACATGTGCGCCAGCAACTTTCCAGCGCTTGATGGAAAAGTGTATGGGAGATATGCATCTGAGGGAATGTCTTATATTTCTGGATGACATCCTAATCTTTTCTAGGACCTTTGATGAACACTTAGACAGACTAGAGTCAGTATTTGCCAGACTCGTCCAACATGGCTTGAAACTCAAACCGTCCAAATGCGAGTTCCTCAAATCTTCAGTCACATATCTCGGTCATGTTGTATCAGAAAAAGGTATAGCTACAGATCCAGAAAAAACCTCTGCGGTCAAAACTTGGCCCGAGCCCAAAAATTTAAAGGGGCTGCGTCAGTTCTTGGGTTTTAGTGGGTATTATCGGCGGTTTGTAAAAGACTACGCCAAGATAGTACAACCACTTAACAAGCTTTTACAGGGTCATGACTTGTCGAAAAAGGCTACTAGGTCTGACAAGGCTAGTAAGTCTAAGAAAACAAAGTCTAAACGCACGCAAAAAGCTGAATGGATCTGGGGTGAAGCTCAGCAAAACGCGTTTGACACTGTAAAGGAAAGACTGATCAGTCCTCCCGTGCTTGCGTATGCGGACTATTCTAAACCCTTTATACTGCATGTTGATGCTAGTGGTACTGGTTTGGGTGGAGTACTCTACCAGAATCACGAGGGTAAGGAAAAGGTCATCGCATATGCGAGTCGAGGGCTCAGACCAAGTGAGCGCAACTACCCAGCTCATAAGCTTGAGTTTCTAGCGCTGAAATGGGCGGTTACTGACAAGTATCATGATTACCTCTATGGTAATACGTTCGAGGTTGTCACAGACAATAACCCCCTCACGTATGTGCTAGCTAAAGCTAAGCTGGATGCCACCAGCCATAGGTGGGTTGCTGCTCTAGCAAATTACAATTTCACATTGACATACCGAGCTGGGAAAAACAATGCCGATGCAGATGGTCTCTCCCGCATATCTTTCTGTAATTCTGATGTTGTCAAGGCAGTATGCCAGTCTGCAACTATTGTAGCTCCACTGATTGATAGTGTTACGAATCATATTGAATGGTTTTCTCATGTGGCCAGTGAGAATGTACATTCAGATGATTGTTTGAGCACAATAGATTGGCAAAAACAGCAAAAGGAGGATAAAGAAATTGCCAGGGTTATAGACCTCAAGAGAACCGGTTTCCATCCCAGGGGGAATAACCGAAAGAATGAGTCCCCATATGTTCAAAAATTTATGAGGACATGGAACAGGTTCAGTCTACATGATGGGGTACTATACAGAACCGCTTCTCTGGATGGTCATGAAGTGAAACAACTGGTGCTACCAAAGCAGTATCATGCCTTAGCCCTGAAAGGGGTCCATGACGATGTAGGTCATCAAGGCAAGGAAAAAACTCTTTGGTTGGCTAGACAGAGGTTCTACTGGCCAGGTATGGAGAAAGATGTAGACAACAGAGTTGAGAACTGTGGACGGTGCGTAAGACGTAAAACGCCGGTGATGCCACAAGCTGAACTGGTACCAATCCATTCCACTAGACCCATGGAGTTAGTCTGTATTGACTTTCTCAGCTTGGAGCCCTCCAATGGTGGTTATGAGAATATTCTGGTGATTACTGATCATTTTACCAGGTACGCTCAGGCGGTGCCCTGTCGAAATCAGGCGGCACACGCAACTGCTAAGGCATTTTATGAGCACTTCATAATCTTTACAGTTTCCCTGAACGTCTCCATAGTGATCAGGGTCGTAATTTTGAAAGCAAAGTCATTAAGGAGCTCTGTAAGATCGCAAGGGTTCAAAAGACCAGAACCACACCCTACCATCCCATGGGGAATGGGTCGGCGGAACGCTTCAACCGCACACTCCTTGGTATGCTTGCAACCCTGGAGGAGGATCAGTAAGTGGATTGGAAGTCATATGTAGCGCCATTAGTCCAAGCCTATAATGCCTCAAAGAGTGATGCCACCGGATTTTCACCACATTTTTTAATGTTCGGTTGGCATCCTCGCCTGTCTGTTGACGCTTTCCTCGGAACAGACCCTTGTGAACAAGGGGCGGCAGACCATACCTCGTACGTCAGTAAGCTAAGAGAAAGGATGAAATATGCCTACAAGGTTGCTGGTACAGAGGCTGCTAAAGTTTCTGCTCGCAATAAGAATCGCTATGACAGGTCAGTCCGTGAGACAAAACTAGAAATAGGGGACCGTGTCCTAGTAAGGAAGGTCGGTCTGAAGGGGAAGAACAAGTTGGCGGATAAGTGGGAACAGGAACCCTATCTGGTTATTAATATACCCAATAGTGATATTCCTGTATATGAAGTGCAACAGGAAATGGGAAAGGGACGTAAACGGACCTTACACCGGAATATGTTGATATACTTCAATTCTATACCCCTAGAAGTTCCCACTATGGAGCCTCGCTGTAAAGTGAAGTCATCCAAGCCAATCCCTTCTGCTCACGGTGATCATTCATCAGGGTCAGAGGACTCCTCAGAGTCCGATACTGATGATGAGCCTGTAAAGCTCCTGCGAAGTTCCAGGAAAAGACCTTTGAGAAATACCCCGGATAATCTCACCACTACTGCTCTGGAGCCAGTGTCTGCCATAGCTATTGAAGCTACACCCCATGAGGCAACAGTGGTGGAACCTGAATTTTTAAACTCAGAAAATGTGAGTAATGTCAGGGACCAAACAAGCCAAACCGTAGGTGATTATGAGGGTAACTCCCACAGGGAACCACCACAAGGGCCACCCATTTTACGACAATCCACACGGACGTGTAAACAACCAGATCGGTATGGTCAGTGGGTATTCTCTCAACAGGTTGGGCAAACGAGATCTGGTGAAATTTTTGTATGAATTATAAAATGTTAACACCGAATGTGATAGTTTTTATCCAGATTTTACTCAGTTGTCATTTTACATAATTATGTTTGCATGTTGCAAATGGCTCTGCATTTACAATCTCCTGGAGTAGGTAGGGGGTCCCCCAACCACTTTGGCTGTGTCACAGTTAGGAGTTTGCTATATATATTTGCCATGGTTTTATCGCTCTACGATACTATTTTATTAATAGTGGTTATCCCTGATAATGACCATATCTTTTGACTTTGAGCCTTTCCTGTGGTAAGCTTAGGGATGGTGAGTAAAGCTGTAGATGGAATTGTTGAATAATTATTCCCTTATGGATAAACTCAACCAGCTTGCAGAATTGGAACTCCTCCATAAATCTCCTTGTCTTTTGTGAAAAATGGCAAGTAATTATATTTCATATATAAAGAGTGCCTAGTATAGGTACCAGTAGAGTATATGCACACCTATAACTTCATTGTTACTAGTGCAATGTTGTAATTGGAATACACTTGTATAATCATACGTATAAGGTATAGTATGTTATTGTGTAAATCTTATGGTGTAACCAGTTCAATTAATTTAAAAGACTGGGTACATCTTGGGAATGTCAGGTGTCATTCATCAAAGTGGGGAAGTATGTAACAGGGTGTACTCATTGCACTAAGTCACACAGTGTCCACGTGTTGTCTATCCCGTACTCGTGTCATAACCTGAACGTGGAGTGTTGTGAGAGAGTGATCTGCACGAGTATTTACATACTCACGCCACCCCGTGTGTCCTATATGTACGCGCACGTCACCACCCTGATTCACTTCACACTATGCTGCCGAGCAGGACGGACAGTGTATATCCTTCCCAGGTCCCTGGTAAGTCTCATAATATATTTTACTCATAGTGTTTATTCATGTAATGATATAACAATACCTGTGATAATATATATGTAGTCATGTCCATCGTATTCGTAAAGTGAAAGTAACTGTATATGTATATTGTAACTGAGTCTTAGTTTCGTATCTTTTTGTTAACAGGTTTCTTTGGAGAGAATAAATACAAGAGACCTTGAAAAGTCGTCAAAGTTGTTCTTACCCAGCCTTTGGGGCTAAGAGGGTTACAGGTATATGTCCAGTCGACGACAGTCACGCGTGGTTATCAATAAAACAATACAAGGGCCTGGTACTGGTTAACAAGGAGGGTGTGGTCACAGAGACAGTAAAACTGGTCTTCTGTCCAGACATGATCACCATGGTCGGGACAACAGACATACTTTTGACCAGTCTTCAAGTTAATTCATTTGTATATAAACTGTCACTACACAACAAACAAGTGACAACATTTGCTGAGACCACATAAGACATGGGACGTCAGTATCAACGAGAGTGGCGAGGTGATTATTACTACAGGTACACCAGACATAGTGGTACTGAATCAGTCAGGTACGATTGTGAGGAAGGTCACGATAGGATCAGAAAGAATAGTGTTCGTTGTCTGCTTGTCATCGGGACGTCTGTGTGTAGTTCAAACAATTGGAGGAAAGTCGGCTGATAAGAATATAAAGATAACAGACGAGTCAGGTACCGTCATACAGACATGGACTGGTGAACTCGACAACGGTCAAAAGGTCGGTAGTATGGACCTCGGTAAGATGTCGTGTGATAAGTACGATAGAATCTTTGTACCAGATTACAAGAACAGTCAGGTGTACGTCCTACCGAAAGACGGGAAACAAGCTGTGTGTCTCCTGAACCATAAACATAGTGTTGAAACCTACAGCGGTGGATGTAGACACGTGTGGTAACGTGTGGATCGGGTGTTATAGCGGTACCGTACACGTGATGGGACTGTAACATGAGGAAATTGTGATATACGGTACATTTGTGCTCGTGGTACAATACATTGTAGATCACCGATGTATGAAGTCTGAAGTATCCTCAAATAAACAGTGAGTGCATTTTTATGACCGTGGTAATCAGACAATCACAAGTAACTAGAATGTTTAATGACAACCGACATCACATGGTGAACGAATAATAAATTATAAGTGAGATGTATCCAAGATTTTGTTGTGTATATGTGTGTTGTTGTTTGTTTAGGTTCTTTTCATTTGGATTAATTTCATTTCATCTTAGGAGGGAGAGATTGAGAGAGAGATATATATATTGAAAGAGAGAGATATTCAAGGAGAGAGAGAGATTGAAAGAGAGAGATATACAAGGAGAGAGAGAACAATTTAGATAGACAGAGTGGGAAACAAACACAATATCAAGATTTTTGAGTGTTGTGTATAAAACATATCTAAATGGTTTGTTTCTCGGAAAAAATGTTTCTTAATTACCTTAACCTCCAAATACATATAATTAAATGGGTTTAGATAAGGGCATATATTTAGGCAAACAAAATAATATTGTTTATTACCGGTAACCTACCCTAATAGTTTGTGCCTACGCTTAAATCTTTTTTATGTGTTTATTTTTTTACAAATTTCAAGGAAGCACTGTTAAAGTAAAAATATCTCTTCTAAATAAATCTTTTTTTAAATGAAATATGAATCTAATTACCTACCTTAATTGTTCAGACATGTAACAGGAAATAGACATGTCTTTTAGGCATTTTTCTGTTCATGTATTGATATATCAACTATTATGACTATTTAACAACTGTTAATTAAAGTTTCTTACACAAATGTTTACAAATTGTAATTAACAGGTAACTGTAAGGTAATACAGGTTCAGTTGTTGTATACCTTGTACTATTGAAATGTAGCAAGAATAACCGATACTTTTTTTAAATTTGTATTTACATTGTTGTAACCTATAAATAGACATATATAGATATATAACTCTAAATCAAAGCTTTTCATTGTATAACTGTTGTGTATTTGTTTGTTTGCGGTATATATAAGTATCTGGACATTTGATTATTAGCTTGCTTCTTCATGTGGTATTTTGTTTCCAGAGGGATCTCTTCTATTGTTAATTCCTTTTCTGTCATAATCAGTTATTTTTTTTTTTATTTTAAAAAAGTAATATTTTATATTTCAACAAAAACAAGATTTTCTTCTGTAAATCAACAAAAAAAGTTATTTCAGAGCAGAAAATTCGGTGAAGCTTAGTTATTGCCTTCAACGAGACTTCCATCCCATCTACATGTATATAAACCACAATCGGTGGAATGGCAATTTTACCTTTGTTGATATTAGCACCGTAAATGTCTTACTATACTTCCCATACATTAAGATAGGTTTCATTAACCTAGTGATAAATTATCAGGCCCCTGTGACCTGGCTTAATAAGGACAGGTCAAAACAGACGTACAGTGATAAATTATCAGGCCCCTGGGACCTAGCTTACTAGAGTAACACATGATCAGGAAAGGTTCAAACTTACTTTCAGTTATACATGATCAGGTCCCTGTGAACAGACTTATTAGAGTTACAAATGCTGTGATAAATTATCAGGTCTCTGTGAACAGGCTTGTTAACATACCTAGTGATAAATTATCAGGTCCCTGTGAACAGTCTTATAAGTGTAACATAAAAATGTAACAGAGGTCATTTTTTTCTTAATGCCTCCGCTAGAATTATGGCTTACTATTGTTACGCTCTACTGAATGAGCTAAAGAGATATTCTTCCCAGTCGAGCCGGTAGGAAGCGGCTAGTATATAACCAGGGTGACATAGTAGAGTAACATATGGCCAGGATTCAAACATGCATACAGTGATAAATTCTCAGGTCCCTGTGACTAGGCTTACTAGAGCTACATATGACAAGGATAGGTTAAAACATACCGAGTGATAAATTCTCAGGTCCCTGTGAACAGACTTATTAGAGTAACATATGGTCAGGATAGGTTCAAACATACCTACAAAAATAAATTATCAGGTCCCTGTGAACAGGTTTATTATTGTAAATATAAACAGGATAGGTTCAAACATACTTAAGGTGACAAGTTATCAGGTCCCTGTGAACAGGCTTATTATAATAGCATTTGACAAGGATAGGTTCAAACATACTTAAAATCCGCAGGTCCCTGTGACCCGGCTTATTAGAATAATATAAGATCAGGATAGGTTCAAACATACTTACAGTGATGAATCCCCAGGTCCCTGTGAAGGTTCCGGCGATTAACAGGATCGGACTACTCTATGGTCGAATAATATGATGTGAGATTACAAAATTAAAATTTCCATATGTTTTAATTTCAACAAAGAATTTTATCATGTTTAACTTATTTGAAAGCCATCTGCTACGATGATACATTGTGTATACTGTTGTTATGATATAACTAGGTATCAACAAAGTATCACCGCTTTGCTCAGGTCTCGGGAGTGTGGACCCTGCTTTCAAGGAGACCGATTTTAATTTTTTTATGAGAAAATGGTATATTATCAATACATCTCCATTTTTTGCAAGGCCTATTGTGCCTATTAATCCATAAAAATCTGTAATTTTTATTCCAGCATAATTTCATTTTTTTCAAATCTAATATTTCTAAACATCGAAATTATAAAGCGGACATTGTAATATATTAACACACACACAAAAACAGCACGGAAACGCTACAAGTTCACACTTAGTGTACATTACATATGCATAGGTGTGTAGTGAGTGTGATGGGGGTGGGGCACAGAGAAGGAGACACTAGACCTCCTGGAATCTCAGTATGCACCAATAATTGGCAGGGTCAGTAGTAACCCACCCAGGTACAGCCTCCCTTGGTTCCTTGGACCCTATATATTGTTAAAACATAATGTAACTTGCCTATCTTGCCCCCAAAAGACGTATTGTCATTAGTGGGTATGCTACTTGCATTGTGAGACATTTTGACCTTGATGGGTGTGTTACTAAACATTAGAGACATGTCGTCCTTGGTGAGTGTGTTACCTACAGTTAGAGACATGACGTCCATGGTGGGTGTGCTACTTACCATTAGAGACATGACGTCCTTGGTGGGTGTGCTACTTACCATTAGAGATATGTCGTCCTGGGTGGGTGTGTTACTTACCATTAGAGCCATGACGTCCTTGGTGGGTGTGCTTCTTACCATTAGAGACATGACGTCCTTTAGGGTGTGTTACTTACCGTTAGAGACATGTCGTCCTTGGTGGGTGTGCTACTTACCGTTAGAGACATGACGTCCTTGGTGGGTGTTTTACTTACCATTAGAGACATGACGTCCTTGGTTGGTGTGTTACTTACGACTAGAGATATATCGTCCTGGGTGGGTGTGCTACTTACCATTAGAGACAAGCCGTCCTTGGTTGGTGTGCTTCTTACCATTAGAGACATGACGTCCTTAGTGGGTGTGCTACTTACCATTAGAGGCATGACGTCCTTGGTTGGTGTGCTACTTACCATAAGAGACATGACGTCCTTGGTGGGTGTGTTTCTTACTATTAGAGACATGACGTCCTTGGTGGGTGTGTTACTTACCATTAGAGACATAACGTCCTTGGTGGGTGTGTTACTTACAGTTAGAGACACGTCGTCCTTGGTGAGTGTGCTACTTACCGCTACTTACCATTAGAGATATATCGTCCTGGGTGGGTGTGCTACTTACCATTAGAGATATATCGTCCTGGGTGGGTGTGTTACTTACCATTAGAGACATAACGTCCTTGGTGGGTGTGTTACTTACAGTTAGAGACACGTCGTCCTTGGTGAGTATGCTACTTACCGTTAGAGACATGTCGTCCTTGGTGAGTGTGTTACTTACCATTAGAGACATGACGTCCTTGGTGAGTGTGTTACTTACCATTAGAGACATGACGTCCTTTAGGGTGTGTTACTTACCGTTAGAGACATGTCGTCCTTGGTGGGTGTGTTACTTACCATTAGAGACATGACGTCCTTGGTGGGTGTGTTACTTACCATTAGAGACATGACGTCCTTGGTGGGTGTGTTACTTACCATTAGAGACATGACGTCCTTGGTGGGTGTGTTACTTACCATTAGAGACATGACGTCCTTGGTGGGTGTGTTACTTACCATTAGAGACATGACGTCCTTGGTGGGTGTGTTACTTACCATTAGAGACATGACGTCCTTGGTGGGTGTGTTACTTACCATTAGAGACATGACGTCCTTGGTGGGTGTGTTACTTACCATTAGAGACATGACGTCCTTGGTGGGTGTGTTACTTACCATTAGAGACATGACGTCCTTGGTGGGTGTGTTACTTACCATTAGAGACATGACGTCCTTGGTGGGTGTGTTACTTACCATTAGAGACATGACGTCCTTGGTGGGTGTGTTACTTACCATTAGAGACATGACGTCCTTGGTGGGTGTGTTACTTACCATTAGAGACATGACGTCCTTGGTGGGTGTGTTACTTACCATTAGAGACATGACGTCCTTGGTGGGTGTGTTACTTACCATTAGAGACATGACGTCCTTGGTGGGTGTGTTACTTACCATTAGAGACATGACGTCCTTGGTGGGTGTGTTACTTACCATTAGAGACATGACGTCCTTGGTGGGTGTGTTACTTACCATTAGAGACATGACGTCCTTGGTGGGTGTGTTACTTACCATTAGAGACATGACGTCCTTGGTGGGTGTGTTACTTACCATTAGAGACATGACGTCCTTGGTGGGTGTGTTACTTACCATTAGAGACATGACGTCCTTGGTGGGTGTGTTACTTACCATTAGAGACATGACGTCCTTGGTGGGTGTGTTACTTACCATTAGAGACATGACGTCCTTGGTGGGTGTGTTACTTACCATTAGAGACATGACGTCCTTGGTGGGTGTGTTACTTACCATTAGAGACATGACGTCCTTGGTGGGTGTGTTACTTACCATTAGAGACATGACGTCCTTGGTGGGTGTGTTACTTACCATTAGAGACATGACGTCCTTGGTGGGTGTGTTACTTACCATTAGAGACATGACGTCCTTGGTGGGTGTGTTACTTACCATTAGAGACATGACGTCCTTGGTGGGTGTGTTACTTACCATTAGAGACATGACGTCCTTGGTGGGTGTGTTACTTACCATTAGAGACATGACGTCCTTGGTGGGTGTGTTACTTACCATTAGAGACATGACGTCCTTGGTGGGTGTGTTACTTACCATTAGAGACATGACGTCCTTGGTGGGTGTGTTACTTACCATTAGAGACATGACGTCCTTGGTGGGTGTGTTACTTACCATTAGAGACATGACGTCCTTGGTGGGTGTGTTACTTACCATTAGAGACATGACGTCCTTGGTGGGTGTGTTACTTACCATTAGAGACATGACGTCCTTGGTGGGTGTGTTACTTACCATTAGAGACATGACGTCCTTGGTGGGTGTGTTACTTACCATTAGAGACATGACGTCCTTGGTGGGTGTGTTACTTACCATTAGAGACATGACGTCCTTGGTGGGTGTGTTACTTACCATTAGAGACATGACGTCCTTGGTGGGTGTGTTACTTACCATTAGAGACATGACGTCCTTGGTGGGTGTGTTACTTACCATTAGAGACATGACGTCCTTGGTGGGTGTGTTACTTACCATTAGAGACATGACGTCCTTGGTGGGTGTGTTACTTACCATTAGAGACATGACGTCCTTGGTGGGTGTGTTACTTACCATTAGAGACATGACGTCCTTGGTGGGTGTGTTACTTACCATTAGAGACATGACGTCCTTGGTGGGTGTGTTACTTACCATTAGAGACATGACGTCCTTGGTGGGTGTGTTACTTACCATTAGAGACATGACGTCCTTGGTGGGTGTGTTACTTACCATTAGAGACATGACGTCCTTGGTGGGTGTGTTACTTACCATTAGAGACATGACGTCCTTGGTGGGTGTGTTACTTACCATTAGAGACATGACGTCCTTGGTGGGTGTGTTACTTACCATTAGAGACATGACGTCCTTGGTGGGTGTGTTACTTACCATTAGAGACATGACGTCCTTGGTGGGTGTGTTACTTACCATTAGAGACATGACGTCCTTGGTGGGTGTGTTACTTACCATTAGAGACATGACGTCCTTGGTGGGTGTGTTACTTACCATTAGAGACATGACGTCCTTGGTGGGTGTGTTACTTACCATTAGAGACATGACGTCCTTGGTGGGTGTGTTACTTACCATTAGAGACATGACGTCCTTGGTGGGTGTGTTACTTACCATTAGAGACATGACGTCCTTGGTGGGTGTGTTACTTACCATTAGAGACATGACGTCCTTGGTGGGTGTGTTACTTACCATTAGAGACATGACGTCCTTGGTGGGTGTGTTACTTACCATTAGAGACATGACGTCCTTGGTGGGTGTGTTACTTACCATTAGAGACATGACGTCCTTGGTGGGTGTGTTACTTACCATTAGAGACATGACGTCCTGGGTGGGTGTATTACTTACCATTAGAGACATGACGTCCTTGGTGGGTGTGCTACTTACCATTAGAGACATGACGTCCTGGGTTGGTGTGCTACTTACCATTGAATATTGTATTAAGAGTTTCTACACTTGGATCCAAAATACCATTCACAGTGGGGGAAATGGACTTTATTGACCTACCTGTTGCTGTTGCAGCTACATGCATGGTCCATGCTGAACAGAACGACTTATTTCAGTCTCTTACAGCTTCGTTAAGTAAAAGACTAAAAATAATATTAAGTCTATCATGCTGTTGTTCTTTCTGGTAGAATTCTTCATTTTGAACAGTCTATATAAAGTTATTACCCGGATTTCAGTTGCTAAGAGCTCGTTTCCCTGACTGGCCATTAAAATTGAATTGAACATACAGCTCCCATCCTCTCTCCCTGCAACACGAGTTATATCTGTACTGTCCCCTAGCAACTTTGATGCTGACTTATCTACCAGCATAATGTCATTGACGTTGTATTTTTGTGCTCTCTTAAATTTGCTTTGCGACCTCATACAAATTTGCTCAAGAGCCGTCGCTTCGCCTAAGTCCCCGGCAGCAGCAGCATTGCATAATCTATCTAGAGCTGCTCGGAAATTGTAAGATTTATCACTGTTACAACAACATTGCAAACAAAAGTAGGAAAGTGAACATTTCCGTAGAAATCTGAACTGCGGCTGATTCAAATTTTCGTATTTATAATGAAATGATTTTTTTTACAAAAGTGACCTAGACAGATATGTAATATAAAACTAGCCTAGACAGATATGTAACATAACACTAACCTAGACAGATATGTAATATAAAACTAGCCTAGACAGATATGTAACATAACACTAACCTAGACAGATATGTAATATAAAACTAGCCTAGACAGATATGTAACATAACACTAACCTAGACAGATATGTAATATAAAACTAGCCTAGACAGATATGTAACATAACACTAACCTAGACAGATATGTAATATAAAACTAGCCTAGACAGATATGTAATATAACACCAGCCTAGACAGATATGTAATATAACTCTAGCCTAGACAGATATGTAATATAAAACTAGCCTAGACAGATATGTAATATAAAACTAGCCTAGACAGATATGTAATATAAAACTAGCCTAGACATATATGTAATATAACACTAGCCTAGACAGATATGTAATATAACACTAGCCTAGACAGATATGTATTATAACACTAGCCTAGACAGATATTTAATATAACACTAGCCTAGACAGATATGTTATATAACACTAACCTAGACAGATATGTAATATATCACTAGCCTAGACAGAAATGTAATATAACACTAGCCTAGACAGATAAGTATTATAACACTAGCCTAGACAGATATGTTATATAACACTAACCTAGACAGATATGTAATATAAAACTAGCCTAGACATATATGTAATATAACCCTAGCCTAGACAGATATGTAATATAACACCAGCCTAGACAGATATGTAATATAACTCTAGCCTAGACAGATATGTAATATAAAGCTAGCCTAGACAGATATGTAATATAAAACTAGCCTAGACAGATATGTAACATAACACTAACCTAGACAGATATGTAATATATCACTAGCCTAGACAGAAATGTAATATAACACTAGCCTAGACAGATAAGTATTATAACACTAGCCTAGACAGATATGTAATATAACTCTAGCCTAGACATATATGTAATATAACACTTTCCTAGACAGATATGTAATATAACACTAGCCTAGACAGATAAGTATTATAACACTAGCCTAGACAGATATGTATTATAACACTAGCCTAGACAGATATGTTATATAACACTAACCTAGACAGATATGTAATATAACACTAGCCTAGACAGAAATGTAATATAACACTAGCCTAGACAGAAATGTAATATTACACTAGCCTAGACAGAAATGTAATATAACACTAGCCTAGACAGATATGTATTATAACACTAGCCTAGACAGATATGTATTATAACACTAGCCTAGACAGATATGTATTGTAACACTAGCCTAGACAGATATATATTATAGACAGATATTTAATATAAAACTAACTTTAATCAGAGACGTACATGTAGATATATACGTCTCTATTCTATTAATTAAACAGAAATATGCAACTAAATTAAATGTTGCAGAAATGAAATATAACACTAACTTAGACAGAAATGAAATATAAAACTCAAATTTGACCGAAATGAAATATAAAACTAACCTAGACAGAAATGAAATAAAAATACAACTAACTTAAATTTGACAGAAGAAGGAAAGATAACTCTTATAAAAGAAAAGAACATCGGAGCTCTTTTAAATCAAAGGTAAATACTGGCTCCGTTCGTCCGTCTGAACTGTGTGAAGCTAGGCTAACTGGACGATCAAGAGAGATCATGAGTTGGAAGATTGTGACAGGTTATGGTGTGTTCGGTGCCGCCATCTGCAGCTGTACTGCTAAAACGTTGTTGGATACGAATGACGCGAAAGTCCGTGAAGGTGTTGCGTCAGATCAAAACACTGAGCAGGCATTGCGTAACACGTTGACATTGAAGCAAGCCCAGGTTTTCTTCAGACACGGTGCTCGAACAACCATACACACCATCCCCAAATTAGCCGAGGTGATGTCACACTTATTTTAGACAGCTGTATAGTCGTATCGTTTTCGTGTATAAAGTATCAGGCAGATTTAGATATATCGGAAAGATACATTTTGCGTGACAGATCCGGGTAGAAACAATACATAGCACGTATAGTCGATTCAAACTACACTACACGTAGACTCCTGTCAGCTTCCTGGTAGACCCGGAATACTATTAGTTACACGGATTTTTGGCAGGGTATACGGGATGGTATGACCCTAAAGGGTTTCGTATTTCCTGAGGCCGATAGGCCGAAGGAAATACGAAATCCTGTAGGGTCATACCATCCTGTATACCCTGCCAAAAATCCGTGTAACAAATTTATTACCCCTTTGAGTCGTTTATATTGGTTTTGTACAGTTCCCCGTCAACTTTTCTGATGGCTCATTTAGTTTCGTTTGATCAAATTCCTCGAACTGTTCTTCCTGATTCTTTTCTTTTAAATATGTCCTCAGCATGTTTGCCGCTCGTCTGTTTGACTTTTGTGTGTTTTGTGGCACATAGTTAGCCCTTTTGGCGAGTATTTCCTCATCAGTATGCGAAGCGAAACGTTTTGTCATTTGGTAAATATCGCCGGAAGCAGACGACGAATGTGAGTTGTCTCCCATTGCCCGGCCGCAAGATACAAAGACACGTGACCCGTATACCCCTTGTAAAAGCACGTGATTCCACCGTATTACTGCTGGGAATCATGTGACATGACCGTATACCCCCTGAGATTTTCGTATACCCCTTGAGATTTACAAATGCGGTTTGGTACACTGTAGTTTCTAACCAATCAGATTCCTAGATTTTTCTCCTACGGGTAATAAACTTATGTACACACTATCGTGAGTGTATACAGTACCGTACTTACAGACACAAAAAGACAATCTCAGAACTCTGCGGTGAATGTTGTACTCAAAATGCTGAATTCATGTAGAGCGCATTGTTAGCTTTCATATAGCTGCGATAACGTAGCTTTCTGAAGATTGATTGATAGATTTGACATCCGCTTCACTACCGAGTAGTTCGGTTACCAGCAGACAGAGACTTTCTGACAACGAGAGATTTGTTTATATACTGCATCAACTTGACAACATGGGATGATGGGGATCAATTCAGATTTCAATTGCACTTGCTATGTTAACTTGAAGGACATTTTAGGCAGAGTTTAACTTCAAGTTATACAGGAATCAACAGAAATAATTCATACTACAACCCTATTTATGAATGCAGACCAATTCTAAAATCGCCCCAGTGTGAATCCATTTCAAGGCACAGGATCAATTTAATACCCGGTCGGGGCAGAGGAGGCCGGGTAATAAAATTAGTACTAGCTTTCATACCATTCAGTCCGAGTTTCCTCTGTCCCTGACACCAGAGTTAACCCTTTCACCACTGTATACCATAATGGACTCAACCAGATCAATGCATAGTAGAGTTTACTAAAGTTGCATAGGGGTGAAAGGGTTAAGACATTTTGAAAGATAGGTGACTGGTTTCAAATGTTTATGTCTGGTGTCGGGACCAGAGGAAACTCAGACTAACCGTATTTACATTGCATTTGATTTTAAGAAAAGGTTTTATTAACTTCATTAGAAGAACCTTGAGATATTTATGTAGGTTTTTGTTTCAGGTGGCAGAGTCTTTCTGAACATTGTTTTCAAAATATTGACTTTCTCATTACTAAGCAATATTTGGGTTTTCAAAATGTGAGTGAGTCCCACCTGATCAGATATAGGGCTCAAATATCTGTGTTCAAAAGGAGCTGTAATATCTGGTACAATTACCAAAACAGCTGAGTAGATCTACTCTGTAATGTTTGTACCCATAATGAACAACAACCCATGTGGAGTATAAAATGGTCTGGGGTGGATGTTGCGGTATCTGTGCTGTAGCATTCAAGTGAGGTGGCACTTTTAAAGAAACTGTTGGAAGCACGGTCCTACTACAAAAACAGAACACAATACATCTCCAGCACAAAAGCAGGCATACACACATAAGGAGATATTAGCCAGGTGGTATAGGACTGGTAGTTAGCACCTGATAGGCAGCTCCTGTGAATTGCTCAAAAAAATGAATTAATTAATGTATATGCTAATTGTATTAACTGTATATCTATGTACTGTAAAGCGCTTTAGAGTGGCTTATGTTAGCTAGATAGGGCGCTATATCAAATGTTGTATATATATTATTATTATAATTTTGTTATATAATAACTGGTAATTTATATGTTTTATAAATTCCAGGCTAACTATGATGCCAAGATATTCATGCATCCCCTCCCTCACACACTGTTTGACCTTGACATGGTTGACCTTGCAACCGGAGGACCAAAGACGAAATCACGCCTCGATGAACACTACGCAAAAAAGAAATTGTTGGTAAATACAAATCTTCCAAACCATGTAACAAGATCAATGTTGGACCTTCTGGTCCATTTGCTGGCATTGCAGCTGGAAAGTTTGCTTTTTATACTAAAGTTTAGCAATATATTGAAAGTATCTAAATCTTGTCCATAAGGAAACAGCCCTTTATGATAGAATTGTCATGTTGTTTTAGTTGGAATTTAAATGTGGATTTTTTTGTGTTAGGTTGGGCTTAAAACGATTGAACTGTAGCTTAACCACAGACTATAAGACTCGCACAACTAAATTTACTATATATTATTACTAAGCTTTTGAGCAGAAAGCGTTAATATTTGAATATTAACGCTAGTGACAACTTTCTAGATTAATATATACACACCTGACAAAGGAATATAAAGACAGCTACAGGCTTCTGCTTTTGACAACTAGAAGTTTGCTAGCTGAACTGGTGAAGTGGGACGGGAACACCCCATATAAATCCACCATGACATATTAAAATCAACAAAGACTATACATTTTTCCAAAGTTAAATATCTGTAGATTTCATTCAATAAAAAACATGTCAATATTTACACCTTAAATTAATTGTTGTTTTTAACTGGAACACATTTTAGGTAGGGATTACAATTGTATAAAAACACTTGCTGATTGGCCGATCTAGTTGTGCAAGTTCTTAATCACATATTATAACAAATCGTGCATATCCAGTTAAAAAACATGCAAACAAATGCTGATGTGTGATGGAAATGAAAAATCAGTAATTATACAATTGACAGGGAGGCTGTGTTATATAGACCTGATAAATCAGTAATTATACAATTGACAGGGACGCTGTGTTATAGACTTGATAAATCAGTAATTATACAATTGACAGGGAGGATGTGATATTGACTTGATAAATCAGTCATTATACAATTGACAGGGAGGCTGTGTTAAAGACCTGATAAATCAGTAATTAAACAATTAACGGGGAGGCTGTGTTCTAGACCTGATACATCAGTAATTATACAATTGACAGGGAGGCTGTGTTATAGACCTGATAAATCAGTAATTATACAATTGACAGGGAGGCTCTGTGTTATAGACTAGATAAATCAGTAATTATACAATTGACAGGGAGGCTGTGTTATAGACTAGATAAATCAGCAATTATACAATTGACAGGGAGGCTCTGTGTTATAGACTAGATAAATCAGTAATTATACAATTGACAGGGAGGCTGTGTTATAGACTAGATAAATCAGCAATAATACAATTGACAGGGAGGCTCTGTGTTATAGACTAGATAAATCAGAAATTATACAATTGACAGGGAGGATGTGTTATAGACCTGATAAATCAGTTATTATACAATTGACAGGGAGGCTGTGTTATAGACTAGATAAATCAGTCATTATACAATTGACAGGGAGGCTGTATTATAGACCTGATAAATCAGTAATTATACAATTGACAGGGAGGCTGTGTTATAGACCTGAAAAATCAGTAATTATACAATTGATAGGGAGGCTGTGTTATAGACCTGAAAAATCAGTAATTATACAATTGATAGGAAGGCTGTGTTATAGACCTGATAAATCAGTAATTATACAATTGACAGGGAGGCACTGTGTTATAGAACTGATAAATCAGTAATTATATAATTGACAGGGAGGCTGTGTTATAGACTTGATAAATCAGTAATTATACAATTGACAGGGAGGCTGTGTTATAGACCTGATAAATCAGTAATTATACAATTGACAGGGAGGCTGTGTTATAGACCTGATAAATCAGTAATTATACAATTGACAGGGAGGCTGTGTTATAGACCTGATAAATCAGTAATTATACAATTGACAGGGAGGATGTGTTATAGACCTGATAAATCAGTAATTATACAATTGACAGGGAGGCTGTGTTATAGACTAGATAAATCAGTAATTATACAATTGACAGGGAGGCTCTGTGGCCGGACAGCTGACCACCCTAGGACAACAACAGTGTTTCATGCTGGGACAGAAACTTAAGCAGGACTACATAGAAGGCGCCAACCTCATCACCGAGGATTACGATCCCAACACAGTTTTGTATGTTATCTTTATTGCTCAGACCAAATAAAAAAAATCCTGCGTTTCAGCTTACCCTAGCTACCCTAAAGTTGTTATTGGCATTTAGTGATATGCACAGTTAAAGTTTGAATTTCTGCTATGTACAAGCATGGTTAAAAATATTTTCCAAAAATGAAACAAATAATCTACCTATAGCCACCCTTACTTTTTCTGAGGATGACAAAATAAAACATGGATGAACTTCTGAACAAATGCATCTGAGAACAGATATAGTGAAAGAGAAACAATCGGTGAAGAAATATAGGATCCAGCTTCATGAATGCGTTTCCTACATCAGCATTTTATATATATACTGTGGTATGTGTAGCACAACATGTCTTTCCAAGCCCTTTGTATCACAATATGTTACCCAACTTCAGCACTTACCAACCTTACTTTAATTTCGTTTCAGTGGGCGATCGACAAACATCAAAAGAACCATAGAAAGTTTACGATGTGTCATGGCAGGGATGTTTGGGGTTTCAAATCTACAGAAAATTGGTAATTATTGATTTTAAACATTTTGTGGATGTCTACCTTTGTTTATTACATCTCATGTGATTGTTTACACTGTACATGTCTTTATCTATCTTTCACATCTCTATATACATATACTGTATACAGGGACATGTCTTTATCTATCTTTTACATCTCTGTATACATATACTGTATACAGGAACATGTCTTTATCTATCTTTTACATCTGTATACATATACTGTATACAGGGACATGTCTTTATCTATCTTTTACATCTCTGCATACATATACTGTATACAGGGACATGTCTTTATCAATCTTTTACATCTCTATATACATATACTGTATACAGGGACGCGTCTTTATCTATCTTTTACATCTCTATATACATATACTGTATATAGAGACATGTCTTTATCTATCTTTTACATTTCCTGTGAAGGTGCATATTTCTGACCAACAGAGCGAGGTGTTATTAACCGTGTCTGACTTTATCTGTTACAGCTCCTGTGAAGGTGTATATTTCTGACCAACAGAGCGAGGTGTTATTTCCCAACCTACATAACTGCCATGTACTAACACAAAACAATCACTCAGTGCTGTTCCACATGGGCGATAAGCCTGAATATCAGCCAGAAAGACTCAAGCTAGAGAAAGCGTTCGGTAAGTCAGGACGGTGAAAATAAACATTCAGGAGAATTCACACAAATAATTTGTTACAGCTATATTTGGAACTAAACTAAGATATTCAGAGTAATTTTATACGTTTTAGGTATTTAGTTTTTTGCAGTCATAGAACCGCTTTTTCCATATTCATGAAGTTGACATCAGCCTCATGCCAAAACATATCAATACTGAGATGAATTCATATTGCAGGTGCCAAAAGACTCAGTTGCTATTTATAGGTTAACCCATCAACAGATATATAATTTATTTACATGAAGATCTGAAATGTAATAGTTATACTCGATTCATACTACTGTTGCTGCCTCCAGGGTCTTGTCTGCTGGATGGAGTCCTTGGACAGTAACATGGGAACAGTTAGGATCTCCTCCCTATAGCCATGGTTATATACATAGAGCAGAAACATGAAGCGTCCTTGGTCCTTGAGATCTGGGAGTCAACTTTTCCATTATGAAGGAAAAGTGTTGTTCTTGTGGGAAGGGGGATATCTGGATCTGTGCTTGATTGATGCAACGTGTTTATTTTACCATCTATTTTTCAGGCGTAAATTTCAAAGATCATGTAGGATTAAATTTCGTGGGTATGCGTGACGACTTAGTAGCACGTAAGGTAAGTTTTCAGTAGTTTTTTAGATTGCCTGGTCTTATACCTTCACAAAGATCTGTCAATCTACTTTAGTTTGTAGCATGATATAATCCTTACATAAATAAATCTATCACCAATACAAAATGATAAAACAGTGCACATCCCCCTTATTAATGATAACAATCTGCAAAATGTTAATGATGCTTTGGTAATTTTGGATTGTAAGGTATTCCTGTGTGTGTTGTCCAACGTTTGATTATCTCCCATTGTGTGATGTCCAATGTTTGATTATCTCCCCTTGTGTGTTGTTCAATGTTTGTTAATCTCCCCTAGTGTAGTGTTCAATATTTGTTAATCTCCCCTTGTGTGGTGTCCAATGCTTGATTATCTCCCCTTGTAAGGCGCCTGTTTTATTATCTCCCCTTGTGTGGTGTTCAATGTTTGATTATCTCCCCTTGTGTGGTGCCCAATTTTTGATTAGCTACCCTTGTAAGGTGCCTGTTGTTTTATTATCTCCCCTTTTGTGGTGCCCATTGTTTGATTATCTACCCTTGTGTGGTGTCCAATGTTTGATTATTTCCCCTAGTGTAGTGTTCAATATTTGTTAATCTACCCTTGTGTGGTGTCCAATGCTTGATTATCTCCCCTTGTGTGGTGTCCAATGCTTGATTATCTCCCCTTGTGTGGTGTCCAATGTTTAATATGCTTTTTGATTATTCCCTTGTCTGATATCCGTTGATTTTCTCTTATTGTGTGTTGAGGAAAGTTTGGTTATCTCCCTTTGTTCAATGTCGGGGTATTGTACATTGGGTAATGATGTGTGATGGCTGTTTGATTCATACATTATCCGTCCTTGTTGCTAGGCCCAGTGATGATAAATGATCTGTCCTTGTTGCTAGGCCCATGGTTTTCCTATACCTTCCCATGCTCTGCCGCTTTGGGACACAATAGAACTTATGGCCAGCAAGATGATATATGCTGCGTTTTGTGGACAGCACAAGTAAGTGATTTTATTGATATTTTTACGTTGATCAACAATCCTCAAAATATGAAAACTGATGAGTATAACCTGCATTAAAACCCTATTCTATACTTTGTCCCTGTCAGGTTTTTGTTAAGATCATTATGTATTGTTCTTGTAAAATTAACAAAACATTTGTGGCATATGTATAATCTAATTAAGATATAAATGCAAATAGGCAAAGGGAAGAAGCGACTCCTGGGTCTAGGTTTCAATACAGTTATGGAAACCGTGACTCTGGATTCAGGACGTGCTTCTCTCCTTTGCGTATATGCTTTTCTTCACCATAAGAGGTTGTATAGCACTAGGTATCTTCCTGAAACCTACAAACCTAGAAGGTGATTGTAAACATTCTTTGACTCTTATTGGACGCTGTTTCTTTACCTCTGCTTTATAAAGATGTTAAAATGCCACAGGTGATAAATTAACATCTGCATTTTAATCAGATTGGGCATATGTGTAGACTATTCCCCCCACATGAAGCTTGTATCTGTAAACTTGATAAGCTGTTAAAAATTGACAAATTAATGAACTTAGACTAAGTTTTTAGGCCTTTATTGTGTAAAATGAAAAAAAACATTTTTTTAGAGTTTCTGTTAGATAAAAATATGTTATTTGAACGCTTCTATTTAAAAATACAGTCTTTGTAAGTCAGCAACATGTTGACTTTCTGTACCATAAATGGTAATTAATAATAAATCTGTCGTGTTACAGGGCAGAGATGAATGTGGTCAAAATAAATCTGTCGTGTTACAAGGTGGAGAGGAATGTGGTCATAATTATTCTGTCATGTTACAGGGCGGAGTGGAATGTGGTCATAATTAATCTGTCGTGTTACAGGGCGGAGAGGAATGTGGTCATAATTAATCTGTCGTGTTACAGGGTGGAGAGGAATGTGGTCATAATTATTCTGTCGTATTACAGGGCGAAGAAGAATGTGGTCATAATTAATCTGTTGTGTTACAAGGTGGAGAGGAATGTGGTCATAATAAATCTGTTGTGTGTTACAGGGTGAAGAAGAATGTGGACATAATTAATCTGTCATGTTACAGGGTGGAGAGGAATGTGGTCATAATTAATCTGTCGTGTTACATGGCGGAGAGGAATGTTTTCATAATTAATCTGTCGTGTTACAGGGTGGAGAGGAATGGGGTCATAATTATTCTGTCGTATTACAGGGTGAAGAAGAATGTGGTCATAATTAATCTGTCGTGTTACAGGGTGGAGAGGAATGGGGTCATAATTATTCTGTCGTATTACAGGGGGAAGAAGAATGTGGTCATAATTAATCTGTTGTGTTACAAGGGGGAGAGGAATGTGGTCATAATAAATCTGTCATGTTACAGGGCGGAGAGGAATGTGGTCATAATTAATCTGTCATGTTACAGGGTGGAGAGGAATGTGGTCATAATTATTCTGTCGTATTACAGGGTGAAGAAGAATGTGGTCATAATTAATCTGTCGTGTTAAAGGGCGGAGAGGAATGTGGTCATAATAAATCTGTTGTGTTACAGGGCGGAGAGGAATGTGGTCATAATAAATCTGTCGTGTTACAGGGTGGAGAGGAATGTGGTCATAAATAATCTGTCATGTTACAGGGCGGAGAGGATTGTGGTCATAACTAATCTGTCGTGGTACAGGGCGGAGAGGAATGCGGTCATACACCATCTGTTGTGTGTTACAGGGCAGAGAGGAATGTGGTCATAAAAAATCTGTCGTGTTACAGGGTGGGGAGGAATGTGGTCATAATTACTCTGTCGTGTTACAGGGCGGATAGGAATGTGGTCATAATTAAACGGACATGTTACAGGGCGGAGAGGATTGTGGTCATAACTAATCTGTCCTGTTACAGGGCGGAGAGGAATGTGGTCATAACTAATCTGTCGTGTTACAGGGCGGAGAGGAATGTCGTCATAAATAATCTGTCATGTTACAGGGCGGAGAGGAATGTGGTCATAATTAATCTGTCGTGTTACAGGGCGGAGAGGAATGTGGTCATAATAAATCTGTTGTGTGTTACAGGGCAGAGAGGAATGTGGTCATAATAAATCTGTTGTGTGTTACAGGGCAGAGAGGAATGTGGTCATGAGACTGGCCACTGGACCACTAATGACCATGGTGATGGACAACATAGAGGACCTGGAGGAAAATAAGGGGTAATAAATATGTATATCTCCCTCAAACAGTGTTAATTTTTCCTGTAAATCTCCCCCCTCACAGCAAGCCTCGATAGCTGAATAAAACATAAAGGGAAAACAGCCCTTTTTGTGTTGCCTGCAACGTGAGGCGACATATAGGTATTACTTTGTTGGCGGCGTCATCGGTTGCCTTGTCCAAAACAATGTTTCTGTGCGATAACTTGAGCTCCCTTGGGTTGATTGAACTTCATACAGTGCTTCTGCTTCTCAGGTCCGAAAGTCAAAGGTCAAGGTCATTTACTGTAAATAGAAAATCTGTTTCTGTGCGATAACTTGAGTTGTTTTAGGTCGATCAAACTCAGACTTCATACAGTGCGAATAGTGCTTCCTTGGGATTGCTTTTCAGGTCGAAAGGTAAAGGTCACTGTTACTATAAATAGAAAATATGTTTCCATGTGATAACTTGAGTGCCTTAGGGTTGATTGAACTTAATCTTCATACAGTGCTTTCTTACCAATAGTGCTTGTTTGGGATTGCTTTTCAGGTCCAAAGGTCAATGTCACTGTTACTATAAATAGTTTTACGTTCTGGCAGGAAATTCTGATCCCTAGGGTATCAGTGGTATATAATTCTGATCCCTAGGGTATCAATGGTATATAATTCTGATCCCTAGGGTATCAATAGTATATAATTCTGATCCCTAGGGTATCAATAGTATATAATTCTGATCCCTAGGGTATCAATAGTATATAATTCTGTACCTAGGGTATCAATAGTATATAATTCTGATCCCTATAGGGTATTAATAGTATATAATTCTGTACCTAGGGTATCAATAGTATATAATTATGATCCCTAGGGTATCAATTGTATATAATTCAGTACCTAGGGTATCAAAAGTATATAATTATGATCCCTAGGGTATCAATAGTATATAATTCTGTACCTAGGGTATCAATAGTATATAATTCTGATCCCTAGGGTATCAATAGTATATAATTCTGATCCCTAGGGTATCAATTGTATATAATTCTGGTCCCTAGGGTATCAATAGTATATAATTCTGTACCTAGGGTATCAATAGTATATAATTCTG
>NW_018479999.1:64638-79065 GCF_002113885.1 Mizuhopecten yessoensis | reverse complement strand
TAGGGTATCAATAGTATATAATTCTGATCCCTAGGGTATCAATAGTATATAATTTTGATCCCTAGGGTTTCAATAGTATATAATTCTGTACCTGGGGTATCAATAATATATAATTCTGATCCCTAGGGTATCAATAGTATATAATTCTGTACCTAGGGTATCAATAGTATATAATTCTGTCCCTAGGGTATCAATAGTATATTATTCTGATCCCTAGGGTATCAATAGTATATAATTCTGACCCCTATAGGGTATCAATAGTATATAATTCTGATCCCTAGGGTGTCAATATTATATAATTCTGATCCCTATAGGGTATCAATAGTATATAATTCTGATCCCTAGGGTATCAATAGTATATAATTATGTACCTAGGGTATCAATAGTATATAATTCTGATCCCTAGGGTATCAATAGTATATAATTCTGTACCTAGGGTATCAATAGTATATAATTATGTACCTAGGGTATCAATAGTATATAATTCTGATCCCTAGGGTATCAATAGTATATAATTATGTACCTAGTGTTTCAATAGTATATAATTCTGATCCCTAGGGTTTCAATAGTATATAATTCTGTACCTAGGGTATCAATAGTATATAATTCTGTACCTGGGGTATCAATAGTGTATAAATTAAGATCCCTAGGGTATCAATAGTATATAATTCTGTACCTAGGGTATCAATAGTATATAATTCTGTACCTAGGGTATCAATAGTATATAATTATGATCCCTAGGGTATCAGTAGTATATTATTCTGTACCTAGGGTACCCGAGCAAAAGTAGCCTTGTAACGAGAAAGTAAAGTCAGCAATAATTAGAATACAGATTTGGTGAAATCAATATGGCTGGGTATAGATTTTACGAATGAAAAGTGAAAATAATGCTTGACTGCATGAATATGGATTTTACTAAGAAAGTGTTCAAATTATGTTTGGCTGGATATAGATTTTACTAATGAAAAGTGAAAATAATGCTTTACTCAATATAGATTTTACTAATGAAAAGTGAAAATAATGCTTTACTCAATATAGATTTTACTAATGAAAAGTGAAAATAATGCTTTACTCAATATAGATTTTACTAATGAAAAGTGAAAATAATGCTTTACTCAATATAGATTTTACTAATGAAAAGTGAAAATAATGCTTTACTCAATATAGATTTTACTAATGAAAAGTGAAAATAATGCTTTACTCAATATAGATTTTACTAATGAAAAGTGAAAATAATGCTTTACTCAATATAGATTTTACTAATGAAAAGTGAAAATAATGCTTTACTCAATATAGATTTTACTAATGAAAAGTGAAAATAATGCTTTACTCAATATAGATTTTACTAATGAAAAGTGAAAATAATGCTTTACTCAATATAGATTTTACTAATGAAAAGTGAAAATAATGCTTTACTCAATATAGATTTTACTAATGAAAAGTGAAAATAATGCTTTACTCAATATAGATTTTACTAATGAAAAGTGAAAATAATGCTTTACTCAATATAGATTTTGCTAATGAAAAGTGAAAATAATGCTTTACTCAATATAGATTTCACTAATGAAAAGTGAAAATAATGCTTTACTGAATGTAGATTTCACTCATGGAATGTGAAAATAATGACTACAGATTTTACTGGTGAAGGTTAAAATGAATACCTTGATTTTCAAAGATGGAAGGTATGAATACTTAATTTAATGGAAGTGTCCTTGTATGACGTATATATATGGTTTATTTTCTGTTGACAGAAATGCTAAAAAGTTGTTCCTGTTTGCAACACATGACTCAACATTAGTGGGCATGCTTGGACTACTAGACATATGGGACAATATATGGCCTCCCTACTCAGCTGATATACGATTCGAGCTGTACGAAAATCAAAACAAGGAAAAGTTTATTCAAGTTCTGTATATGGGAAAGGTGAGAGATATTTGTTTTACTGTTAACCCTTTCACCACTGTAGACCATAATAGACTCATCCAGATCAATGTATGGTAGAGTCTGCTCAAGTTACCTAGGGGTGAAAGGGTTAATATGGAAATGTTCGCCTGTGGTGATGTTTGGTTTGTGGCCCCTGAAAACAAATTTGAACTCTTCCAATTCAAAGGTTGGAATAGTTCATTTTAAAAATTCAGGGGTGAATGAATTATTAAAAATAGAATAATAGAAAAATAGAAAAGAGAAAGTGATGTATATCAATATCAAAAAGTCCCTATAGTTTACACAACATTTAAACAACATTTTCTTGTAACTTATTCTGTCTGCTTTTTATATTTTGGCAAGAAACAATTTCCTATACATGTATTTCTAAATTTTCAGATATTACTCAAAGATGGCTCTTTTAAATTTCCTTTTCTTGATACATAGTCTAGCTTAAATAACTTTTTTATCTACATGTATATAGAATTATTAAGTTGTGAATAGTTAGCTAGAATAACAAGGCCCCAATGATTGAAGTATTTGTTTCGTGTTTCAGCCAATGAAAGTACGAGGGTGTGACTCGACCTTATGTTCCTTGAAGCAGTTCAGAGAAGCCATGAAACCATTCATGATACGAAAAGACGAGTTAAATTCAATCTGTAGTTCAGATATACTAGAACAAATAGATAAAGGTAAGCACAGCCTAAATTATATACAATTCAATCTGTAGTTCAGATACACTAGAACAAATAGATAAAGGTAAGCACAGCCTAAATTATATACAATTCAATCTGTAGCTCAGATATACTAGAACAAACAGATAAAGGTAAGCACAGCCTGAAATATATACATTTCAATCTGTAGCTCGGATATACTAGAACAAATAGATAAAGGTAAGCACAGCCTGAATAATATACAATTAAATCTGTAGTTCAGATATACTAGTACAAATAGATAAAGGTAAGCACAGCCTAAATTATATACAATTCAATCTGTAGCTCAGATATACTAGAACAAACAGATAAAGGTAAGCACAGCCTGAAATATATACATTTCAATCTGTAGCTCGGATATACTAGAACAAACAGATAAAGATAAGTAAAGCCTGAATTACATACAGTTCAATCTGTAGCTCAGATATACTAGAACAAATAGATAAAGGTAAGCACAGCCTGAATTATATACAATTCAATCTGTAGCTCGGATATACTAGTACAAATAGATAAAGGTAAGCACAGCCTGAATTATAAACAATTCAATCTGTAGCTCAGATATACTAGAACAAATAGATAAATGTAGGCACAGCCTGAATTATTTATATACAATTCAATCTGTAGCTCAGATATACCAGAACAAATAGATAAAGGTAAGCACAGCCTAAATTACATACAATTCAATCTGTAGCTCGGATATACTAGAACAAATAGATAAAGGTAGGCACAGCCTGAATTATTTATATACAATTCAATCTGTAGCTCAGATATACTAGAACAAATAGATAAAGGTAGGCACAGCCTGAAATATTTATATACAATTCAACCTGTAGCTCGGATATACTAGAACAAATTGATAAAGGTAAGCACAGCCTGAACTATATACAATCATTACTGTTACATACAACTATCATTATTTAGTCCAATCTGCCACAGTAGGTGAGCTAGCACTAATCATAAACTAACAAACTTCTTACAGGGCAGCGGTGGCAAAGTGGTTAAGGCATCTGACATTCTGCTACCACTAGCCCTCCACCACAGTTTGGAGACCTATTTGGGGCAGTCGCCAGGTACTGGCCTTAGTTCGGTGGTTTTTCTCCGGGAACTCCGGCTTTCCTCCCCCACAAAAACCTTAAATGACCATAGCTGTTAATGACATAAATCACAGACAAAGAAACTTCAAGAGATTCTTTAAACTTATGTATACAGATTTAAGAAACCCCTTAAAGCCTGCCATTACTCTGATTTGAACTTGAGGATCCTCGTACCTCCGCCAAAAAGTGTAGCTATGCACTGGAAACTTTTTTTCCGGTATGGCTATTCCATCTTTGCGTATTGCAGAGTTATCTTCTCTTGGGAGCAGGTTTTGATTGTAACGTCATTGGTCTGTGTGAGAAAATAACGTTGCTTTCCCAAAAATTGATGACGTTACTCCCACAAACAAGTGACGTAACAATCAATACCTGTTCCCAAGAGAAGATAACTCTGCAATACGCAAAGATGGAATAGCGTTAATAAATCATTCATGAAAAGAAAATCATACCTTGCAGGACCTTGCGGGACCTTCATGAAAAATAATAGAGATGAAATAAACATTATATAATCAACAGCAGTGTTCCTTGTGTGACATAATTTAAATGAGGCTAGAACTAGACTTGGATTTGAACCCTGGACTTCAGATTGTGATACTATTGCTCTAACCAACTGAGCTACCTGGTCAACTAAAGTATCCTGACGGAACTGTGCTACAGTTATGTTTAAAACGAAATTAAGGGGAGGTAACTGTATATAAAAAAACCAGTAGAGTGGGCAGGGAACTTAAGTTTTTATTATCATGTATACAGGCCTGAAAATATATCATTAAGAATAGCTACTAAATATCAATAACACGTAAAGAAGACATTCTAAGTAGAATTTTGGGATTCTGATATGAACAAACTTGTGAATGTGAATCTACAACTTCAAAATGTGAAAGCTGTGGAAATTATAAACTTCAGAAACACATGATCGTCATTATTCCAACAGTAAGTTTATTTTATTGAGTTGAAATCTTGTTTTGATGCTTTTCATACCGACTTATTTAAACTGATCAAAATCTGGTCTGATATTACAACATTGTTTATTAACCCATTCACCCCTAAAGTCACATTTGAACCTTACCAAATCAAAGGCTGAGCAAAGACTGGGCAAGTCCAGTTTAAACATGTAGGGGTGAATGAGTTAAAATCGATTTTCAAAGATTCTGAAATGACGAAGTGAAATTGGTCTATACAATAAAGTTTGAATTCTAAAGTTTACAGTATGATAATATCCAACTATTTGAAAGGTTATGTATCACAACCAGTAAGTAATTATGTGTGACAAATAAATCTGGCAATGAACAAAATGACGGATGAAACAGACAATTAATCAAATTATTTGATTTTATTATGCTTTGTTTAATACCTGGTCATAGATGTGCGAGAGTCTATGAGCCCCCTCATCTCGGTTCACAACTGGCCTACTGTGGCATATCCAGATGGCACGTCTATCACTTTGTGTTAAACAGAGCATAGCCTATTAAAAATGTCGGTCTGATTCGTCATTTTGTACATGTATAACAACCAAGAGAGTCTATGAGCCCCCTCATCTCGGTTCACAACTGGCCTACTGTGGCATATCCAGATGGCACGTCTATCACTTGGTGTTAAACAGAGCATAGCCTATTAAAAATGTCGGTCTGATTCATCATTTTGTACATGTATAACAACCAAGTTTACATACACTTTTTAATGTATCCAAATGGATATTGATTGTATATTTTACATCTTTGTGTATATGAATGCTTCTCTGGTCATTTGTCTGATGAAAGTGACAGGTTACAAGTCAATGAAATATCATACATAAACACTTACGGGTGGTGATACATAACCTTTCTACAATTCATACTTACCTTAAGTTACCAACCTGAAAAAAATCTTTTAGAAATATCATCTGACTACTTCATTGTGTTATTATGTTACAGTTTAAAACTTTTTATTGTTCAGCTTCCTTTTCGTGTGTTAATTAGTTGTGTAAGTGTCCCGTGTTATTGTTGCTAGGCCCGATATGAATGACTTGACTGTTGTTGGGTCATTATAAACTAACTTACTGACAAACCTTCTTGTAGAATCCTTTTATAACATTAAACTCTACTGTGTTTTGATATTTGCGGCAGTTCATTGTAATAATACTGTCCCAAATTGAGTTTTGGAGCCGGTAAACTGGTTATTTGCAAATATAGTAGGACAAGGAATAGTGATAAAGATAGTGCCGACGCTGGGCTGGAACCCGCGATCCTGGACTCTTTAGCATGATGCTCTACGGCTGAGCTAAAGAGAAATACCCTACAGCTGAAGCTTGTAAGGCAACCTAATCAATCCACATGTTTTACACAACAGTATAATACTGATATATACAAATATCAAAATACAGTACGGTTATGCATGTTTTATCACACATTAGCTAAATCACTGAAATAAACGACAATTTTAACATGTTTCTGTGCATTTTCTGAAAATAATAGGTCTCTGCTGCGGATTGTTGATGTCAGGAATATTTCAAAGTGAGGCAGAATCAAATTGACCTTTCAGGGTCACACTGTTATTCATGATGTCATTAATAATCAATTTCACGATGTGTCTGGGTCATTGACATAAGCAACGATCGCTATCCTGGCTTCATATGCAAATAAGAAATTTGTGGACGATATATGTATTGTCGTTGTTATACCATCCAATATATACAACGCGTCACAGTTTTTGCATCCAATTTTGTATACGCATTCAGCGACGTTGTCTTTAGGTGTTTTGTCTTGTGGGGCCTCATGGCTGTTACTATGCCATGACTGCGATATATCCTCTGGATGGTTTCGAATATACCCTTTATATACGGGATGACCACTTGCCCTTTGGTTTTGTTCTTATCCTTGATTGGCCTTTTCTTGTTCTCCCCCTTACTTTGACACTGTTTTTGTAATAGTCCACAATAGGCCTCAGTGGGTTTCCCTGCTTGTGGATCTTGGGTGTACAGTACATCCTTCGATGTGGAATAGTTCAAATATGACTTCAGGGGTGAATGAGTTAAGACAAGTGTGCTAAGCACTGTGCCTTCTGACCATTCACTGATAAATTCACACATACACAGTTACTACATTGCGGGAGCTTCACCCAACGTAGAATTTGTTAAACATTTTCTAATAAAATTTTATTTTAAAGCGAATTTCTTAAATTTACAACTTGTTCCTATGAACTTAAATCATCTGTTTTTGTCTAAATTACAGAAATCAAAGAAGAGGAAAAAGGAGAAATTCAGACAGAAGAGGTCCAGGAGCAATCCGAGACTCCAGCGGGAATGTGATGTCCATGTACTGTAGAATCTGGTCATGTTGTCTTTCATTGTAGACAAAATATTAAAAGACAGTAATGGGTGGATCCATTAAGGTTTTCAGGGGGATCAGGATAATCAGTCTTTCCTCCCTAGTCAGTTGGAAACACTCCTGATTCTTTTTGACAATCCTAGAAACAAATTCTGAATTATCCACTATATTAGTGTCATAAATACTGTAAATTTGCGGGTATAGTGCGCAGGTATGTTTTTGGCGTCAGATTTGAAAAAAAAAAATTTGGAAGAAAAAAAATCATGAAAGTAACCGATATCAAACTGGAAAAGTAGCATTAAAGGTAGCTTGGTGTTTATAACACAGATTAATTAAATTATTTGTTAAAAATTCATTTATGAATTGTTTTTTTCTTGTGATTTTTGTGAAATTAAGTGTCAAAACTTTATAATGACAGATCTTTAAAGTGTAAGTATTTATTTTCATGTTTATGCCAATAGCAATTTCTTCGTAGAATGAACAATAACGGGTATGCATCTTTTTTTTATCTCACACATTTGTGGGGTATTTAAATTATTATATACAAACGATTGTTATGCAGTGTAGTAGTTCTTTGATTTGTTATACATGCATCACTGAATCTGTTATGGGCATACTTGCCAACTCTCCCTATTTAGGAGGGAGACTCCCGATTTTGGACTCTTAAATTTAATGTTTTTAACTGTGCCTGTATTATAAGATCTAAGAACGACTCAAATTATGTCATTTTAAGGGTAACTTTGCTTCCAGGGGGTATACACATTTATGTTTTATTTTTGAGCATGTAATATCTTCCCCATGGAATTTAAAAAAGTTGTATCAGAAGAAAATATGATTAAGTCACAAACTCGTGACAATGGTGAAACTGGCAGTGTTTTCCTTTATTCTCTTATAGTCACAAAATATGCACTATAACATGCTTTTGTTAGGTATATGATGAAAAGATTTTGAATCTCATTCCTTTTACATCAGATTTTTATAACACTCTGAAGCTTGTTTTGTAAAAATCAATTGTCATGGGATTTAAGTGAGATCCTCTATTCAGAATCTATCCTAATGAGTTTATGCAAAAATAAATATCTTGTGAAATACCCAGGGAGATGATTCACAGTTATCACGAGTATATCTGATGAACAAGCAAAGCAGCCAATCTTAACCCTTTCACCACTGTAGACCATAATGGACTCCTCCAGATCAATGCATGGTAGAGTCTACTAAAGTTACCTAGGGGTGAAAGGGTTAAGGTTGCCTGTCACACTGCAAGAAAATCACTCGAGAGTTCCACTGTAATTTTTGTCTTGCCTGTACTTGTTTTCCAAATATCTTAATTGTAAAAAATGCAATTTAAACTTTCCATTACTTTCCTGTTTTAATTTGGAAGTTTGAAAATAAGTTAACATCGGTAAAGTTATGTCAGCAATGTCAGTTTCTGTATTTTACATTATTGACATTGTTTTATACCTTTTGACTTTGATATAGTCAAAAATTTGACAATTTAGTAAACATTTTCTGAATTATAAATCTTGTTTGAATTAAATTTGAACATTTTGAAAATAAGTAAAGATACATGTAAGTAAAGTTAGTTCATCAATGTTCTGAATTTGAAATTTTGAAAATATGTAAACATAAATAAAATTAGTTCATCAAAATGTCCAGTTTCTATCTTTTCCTCTGTTTCTCAAACTAATTCGTTTCCTTGATTGGTTTGATGGTCAAAGTGGGGACAGGGGAGACTTATATAATCTCTCGCCCCTAAGGGGGTGAATGATTCTTTTTCTCTTACCCTGTTCTCTCATTGTATATCATATACACAATGTAATGCTAACGTTACAGGCTAAATTCAGTGTTGACGCTAAGTTGATGGATTGTTGACATGACGTCACTGTATTGTTGACATGATGTAACTGTATTGTTGACATGACGTCATTGTATTGTTGACACGATGTCACTGTATTGTTGACGTGGCATCATACAGTTGTTGACAGGTGACCGCTTAGTCCCTTGGGCCTCTTGTTTCATGATAGATTCCAAGGGCCTTAGCGGTCACCTGAGTTATATTATAGGTACTGGTAGCGGTCGCCTGAGTTATATTATAGGTACTAGAAGCGGTCACCTGAGTTATATTATAGGTACTAATAGTGGTCACCTGAGCTATATTATAGGTACTGGTAGCGGTCGCCTGAGTTATATTATAGGTACTAATAGCGGTCACCTGAGCTATATTATAGGTACTGGTAGCGGTCACCCGAGTTATATTATAGGTACTGGTAGCGGTCACCTGAGTTATATTATAGGTACTAGTAGCGGTCACCTGAGCTATATTATAGGTACTGGTAGCGGTCACCTGAGTTATATTATAGGTACTGGTAGCGGTCGCCTGAGTTATATTATAGGTACTGGTAGAGGTCACCTGAGTTATATTATAGGTACTGGTAGCGGTCCCCTGAGTTATATTATAGGTACTGGTAGCGGTCACCTGAGTTATATTATAGGTACTGGTAGTGGTCGCCTGAGTTATATTATAGGTACTGGTAGCGGTCGCCTGAGTTATATTATAGGTACTAGTAGCGGTCACCTGAGCTATAATATAGGTACTGGTAGCGGTCACCCGAGTTATATTATAGGTACTGGTAGCGGTCACCTGAGTTATGTTATAGGTACTAGTAGCGGTCACCTGAGCTATATTATAGGTACTGGTAGCTCAATTTCATTGTTGAGCTGTACAAAATCTGGAAAACAACATGTAAACAAAGTGAAATACAATACTTGTCATGTCAGCAAAGGATAAGAACTTGAAAAACTATTCAAATAAGTTATTTTGCTAATGAGAATTATACCCTCTCCCCAAGGGAGAGCAGATGACCTGGGGGATAATGAAATTTACAATTTAGGTAAGGACCTTTCTATCTTTCTATGAACAGTAAAACATCTGAGTCTAATGAAGAAGACTTTTTTTAGGTCACCTGAGCTTTAGCTCAAATGACCTATTGCTATCCGTTTTCGTCCGTCGTCGTCATTTTACATTTTACATTTCAAACTTAAAGTCAAGTTCTGCTGGACCGATTGAACTTAAAGTTTGTAGGAATGATCGACTCATGGTCCTGACAAAGTGTTGTTATTTTTCAGGTCAATCATAAATCCAATATGGCCGCCACGGCCACCATTTTGAAAACATATTTCAAACTTAAAGTCAAGTTCTGCTAGGCCGATTGAACTGAAACTTTGTAGGAATGATTGACTCATGGTCCTGACAAAGTGTTGTTATTTTTCGGGTCGATCAGAAATCCAATATGGCCACCACGGCTGCCATTTTGAGAAACTATTTCAAACTTAAAGTTAAGTTCTACTTGGCAGATTGAACTTAAACTTTGTAGGAATGATCGAACATGGTCCTGACAAAGTGTTGTTATTTTTCGGGTCAATCAGAAATACAATTTGGCTGCCATGGCCGCTATTTTGCTACTAAGTTCTAATAGGCCGATCTCACTTAAAATTGGTATAGGAATGATCAGCTCATGGTCCTGACAAAGTTAAGTTAACATTATACTATTTTTTACTCAAATTGGTACATATTTCAACAACAAAAATAAATACTGTAGACTCAGGTGACCGTTAAGGCCCATGGGCCTCTTGTTGACTTTAAACCATATTCCCCATTTGGGCCCAACCCTCCAGCTCCTGGGGATTGGGCAGGATCTTATTTTCTCATACCATCTAATTGCCATTGGCATCATAATCATTCCAACCAAGTTTGAATAATTTCCTGCTGAAAATTGACAAAATATACCCAAAAGTGTTATTTCCCTATATAAACTTAAGTCAACTTTACGCACTCTCAAAAGGAGAATGGATGGCTCGGGGGGTAATAAAATTGAAAAATAGATAAAGCCCCTGACAGAATTTTCATCCATACACAGAATTTGATTGTACTACATCTGAGTCTGAAGAAGAAGATTTTGGAAATATTGATTAATTTTCCCTTTGGTGCCCTTCCCTGGCCCCTGGGGGTTGGGATAGGAATCCCAATTTTACAATTTGATACCATCTTCTTCCAAGGATGATTCTCACCAAGTAAGATGACGACGACGACGCCTGACAGAAAGCGATCAGAATAGGTCACTTGAGCAAAGCTCAGGTGACCTAAAAATCTATAACTTAGATATATTTGTTTGGGAAATAAAAATATGTTTCAGAACTGCAAAAACATTTACTATAGGTGTATGTCAGTATATCCTTAACAGAGTACATTTGGAATTGAAGTTTAATGGTCTGTTAATGGTCCGTAGAAATGTAGAAATACATGGTGTTGTGAAAATATTATAGATGTTACTTATCTATATATGTGTGTCCTGTTTTTAACTTGTGGTATGATGTGTCCGTCCGTCTGGTAATTTTATCTTATCCAGAACATACTACCTAAGAACTCTCAACCATTTAAAATTTGATAGTACGTGGCTAGTTGAAATATCGGGTAAGTAATTACCAAATGGATGAGATATATAGATCATTATCAATACTATGTCCCACGAGTACGTCAGCGGGCATACACTGTACTAATGTATACTGGGAAAATTTACGCCCAGTCAAACTTTTACCCTTCGCCTGTAAAATCCCAACTTTGCCCCGTATAAGTTTCGCCCTTTACATTAAGTAACTGTGTAAATTATGTTGTTGACTAATGGTCGCTGTAATAATTAATTCGCTCCTATTACACAGGGAAAAACAGGGGATAAGTGTGAACATTAAACTGCAGCGGAAAATTTCCCGGTAAACAGTATTTGTGTTCACACATTTTGAACTGAAATTATTCACAGTATATACTTACAGAAGATTGGCAATATAAAACTGCCTTGTTTCTATGTGTGAAGTAGAATGCCATATTCCTCTATTCTTCCCGGTCAGCTAAGAAAAAGTTCAGCTTGTTTTTCCTGGTCTGTGATGTCATAGACCCATGCTATCAATAGTCATAGACCCATGCTATAAATATAGGGTCTATCAATATATAGGGCCAAAGAGCCACTTGGTTTCTAGTCATGTAATAATGAAGACACAAGTAAAATAATAATCTGAAAAAAAATCATAAACAGCTTTTGTTTACTACTTCTCTGGGCCCAGTTCTTTAAACAGTGATTAGCTTAATCAGTGATTGACACAAATCCTATTATTGTGTATCTTTAAAACACAATTATTCAACACGTTATAAATTTCCAGATAGCTTACAGTAGAGTAAATCACAGACATATTAAAGAATTTTTACCTGTATATTGACCAAATTAGTACAGGATGTGTAACAACTAAGGAATTTGATGGGGAAATACTGCCTTACTGGCGGCAGGCTAGCTTTTCCAGCGATGCGGTTTAACCCGAGAACCCGCTCACTAGTTCGGCAACATCGAGCGTGGTCAGTTTTGCTGGATGGGAACACCCGCACGTTAGAGTTTCAAAAAGTTGTTAAACATTGATAAAGCTGATCACCTTTAGAACAACTGGGTCCAGATGTAATCTTATGTATCAGTAAGTTATGAACATATCTATAAATCATGATTGTTAAGGTGAAGTGTCTCATCATTTTCTAGTCCTATCTTCTCTTTATTTCCTCTATATTCATAATAATTATAGGTAGCAGACCTGTAACACAGTAATTAAGCTGGAAAGCATTAACATATCAAACACTATGACCAGTGGTGCTGTGGTTAAGTTCCTTGTCTTATAGCCAAGAAGTCTGAGGCTCCAACTCTCGTGACAGAGCTAAGATGTTTTTGTGAAAAACAACATCCATGAAGATTTTTCAGTATGTTACTTTCGCTTTAAAAAAGGGGAAAGTAATTCTATATCACAAAATGCTGGAGAAAATGGAACTTTTCTTCTCTGGAGATGCAACACAAGGAGTGCTGAAACAATCTATCTAAAACGGAGTGCCGCTGCGCAATATTTTCAACAATAAAATCATTAAAATATTTCCAGGACTATTTCATTTATAAGTCCGATTTCTATTATACAAAGATAAACACAAGTTGGAAGTTGGAAAAGATCTGTGCATTAATAATAAGCATAATGCATTCTGAGTGCTGGACAGTTTCTATAGAAGATAATCAGATTTTGATGAAAATTAAACTATATCAATATTCTTTTTTATATTCAAAGATAAAGACTAAATTCCAAGTTAAACAAAAATTTTGGATTAATCAGAATTTGGATTGAATGGTTTAAGGATTTTCGTCCCACTGCCAGAAATTGTAATTGGGTATTGGAAACTGTTTTTTCCTTGCATGACTATGGCTTCTCATTTCTAATAATAATAATAATAATATACAACATTTATATAGCGCCCTATATAATTTGTAAAATTACTCTAAGGCGCTTTACAACATATGGATAATAGTAATGGTTATAATTGTGAAAACAAACAACAAAGGCTTATAATCACTTTCATACATTTAACAAGCAATGTGCACATAATTGGAAACTGCCGAATACAGCCGATGTTCCTGATCTGGTAGTAACAGAATTTGGCAATAGCGTTTACTTGTTTCTCCATGTTCAGAGAACTGTCAAAGTATACCCCTAGGTTTTTAACAGCTGGAACAGTCTCAATAGTTCTGGCACCAACCTTGAGCTGGAGAGCCATTGTTTGCTGACACTTTGGGGAAAAGACGATTAGTTCCGTCTTTTCCTCATTAAGTTTAAGCATGTTGGCGTTCATCCAGATACTGAAATCTGTCAGACAAGCTTCCAGACTTTCTGAGACTGTATTCCAACTGTCCTGTGGTTTGATGACCATGTAAATTTGTGTGTCATCGGCATAGCAATGATAACTATGGCGACAACAAATCTCTCCTATCGGATTGGAGTACATACAATATTTTCGTGGTTCTAACACTACCGACCCTTTAGGAACCCCGAAATATAGTACCAATAGAGGCGTTTAGAGGTTCATCTCCATGCTAACAGTCTCCATGACAACATGCAGTCGGCTTACCGCATGGGACACGCTACTGAGACGGCCCTCCTACGTGTACATAGTGATATAGCTTCTGCATTGGATAACAAGTGCAGAGCGGTGCTTGTCATGCTGGACTTGTCAGCTGCATTTGACGTCAGCGACCATGACATACTTTATAAACGTTTGGAATACTCTTATGGAGTGACTGATACCGCACTATGCTAGATACTGATATCTGTCAGACAAGCTTCCAGACTTTCTGAGACTGTATTCCAACTGTCCTGTGGTTTTATGACCATGTCAATTTGTGTGTCATCGGCATAGCAATGATGAGGTAGCACTATAAAGTCGGCATCAGTTCCGCGCTATCACAAGGAGACAAACACGAACATATCGCAGCCTCCCAAAATACACACACATACACTACACGCATGCATCTTGCACACAGGGGA
>NW_018479999.1:33323-64495 GCF_002113885.1 Mizuhopecten yessoensis | reverse complement strand
GCCCGTTGTCAGTATAATGTGACCGGGTGGGGCGTCCTGCTGGGTGTCTTCGGCAGTATGTCTCAATGAGGTAGCACTATAAAGTCGGCATCAGTTCCGCGCTATCACAAGGAGACAAACACGAACATATCGCAGCCTCCCAAAATACACACACATACACTACACGCATGCATCTTGCACACAGGGGGCCGTCCTTAAATGACTTTAGCTGTTAATAGAACGTTAAACAAAATCAAACAAACAAACATACAATATTTTCGTGGTCCTAACACCGACACTTGAGGAACCCCGAATTCTAGTACTTTGTCATGTGAGGTGGCAGATCCGATGGCAACACACTGTCGTCGTTCACTCAGGTATGACTGTATTCACGTTACGTTGTGGAATAGCTTACCATCTGCTATTAGAAAGACAAATACCCTGGCCAAGGTCAAGATGGACATCAAAACCCATCTCTTCGCGCCTGCATTTTAAAATCCTTGCAATGACGTCGTGTAAATACCACCTTTTATTTGTTCAATTATGTGCACATTGCTTGCTTAAATGTATAAAAGTGATTATAAGCCTTTGTTTTTTGTTTTCACAATTAATATTATCCATATGTTGTAAAGCGCTTTAGAGTAATTTTACAAATTATATAGGGCGCTATATAAATGTTGTATATTATATTATTAAATGTACATACAGATCTATGATGTGCAAGATATTCTTAAGACATGTTCAAATTATTTTCAAAAGTTCATGGTTGTTTTGAAAACTTAAGAAATATGGATGTATTGCTTGATTATTATACATGCCCTATGTTGCAATTACAGTTTTTCATTTGTCCCATGATTATTGAAAGTTCCATGAGTATTTAAAAGGTATTTTCTTCAGTTGTGGGTTTGCGAAAAGACTGTTTAATGACATTTTCATAATTTTGACCAACATGATAATTAAGCATCACCCAGAAAAGTGTATGTTTCCTGTGTACCATATCATATAGTTATTATTCCAAATTTGATAATTTATGCTTATTAAAGGTTCTGTGATTGGTGAATTAATATATGTGAGGACGGGTGCTTGTGCATGGTTGTGGTGCAAGTCAATTTTCCCAAGCTCATACTTGCATTAACAATAAACACTAAAAAATGACAGTGACAACAAATTAACTGCTAGTGGGAAAAATAAAAACTGATCAGAGGAGGCTATTATTGGCCAACTTGGATTTCACATCCGCCTGAAAGATAATAACTTGGCTAGAGTTTCCCTTTGGATATCTATATGTAAGAAGTATTTTTTTTTGTGTGAAATAGCATTGATTGTATTTACATGTATTTATAGTCTATGACAGTTCTTAGAAAAAATTCCTTTAGAGTTGATCAACGTCACTTTTACCTGTATCGTTGTTAATCTGTATGGGAACTTCCAGCTCTTTTACAAAATGTTTCCAACTAGGATCAAATCTCAGTTCAAAACCTTTCATATATAACCTCTTAATTCTTCAAAGATTAATTTATATTAAAATTCAAGTTTTGTTTGGTTTAGCATTGTTTATCGTCCTATCAACAGCTACATTATGTATGAATTCCATTTAATAAGTTTGCTTTGGTTTAATTGAGCTCTACATCCTATCAAAAGCTTTGGTCATTAAGGATGTACCAGGTTTAGGTGATGGAGGACAGAAGTACCTGGTGATTTAATTAAGGAAGTAATCTGGAATCTTGATATTTAAAGTTCACATAATTCATAAGTCCTTTCAAAAGGAAAAAGAATCCGCAAAACCATACCAATCCCAGATAATAAATAGTATGATACCAAAACTTTATATGGTATAATAGTATTAACACATACGATCACTTCAAGCCCTGTTTTAAGATCAATCATTCTTCATTTAAACTAAAACTGCTAATATAATATTATGATGATTCAAAAAATTAATATCAAAACTTCAAAATCTCCTAAAATACATGGTATTAAAATATGATTACTCTAGTATCTTCTTCGGGCATGAACAACAAGATCAACAGTGTCCAGTATCTGAGAAATCGGTGTAATACATATGACAGACTCGAAGTAAATATTCTCATTTTATTTGGCACACAGAAATTTAAAAGTGACACATATAACAATGTAAAAACATGAAAATAAAACAAAACGTTTCTCTGTTACATAAATGATATTGACTGGTACTACATTGTAGTTATGATTGTATGTTATTTTACATTCATGGGAGTAGCTTTTTGTAAAGACGATATAATTTGCGTGTATACAAGTGGTAAGAATGTTGTAAACTAAACTTAGCACTATTAGTTTTTCACTGAACTTGTTTTAAAGCACTTTTATTTCTACACGTAACTAAATAGCACTGTTTTTTGAATCTAGCAAAATTCACATTAAGGAGATAGTAGATAAACAGAATACGATGTCTATGAATTCAATAAATAAAACTTAATAAACAAGGCATTTATCACATTTCGTATTGTATAATCATCTACAAAACATGTTTCTTGACATTAATTTGAAACGGATTAAATCTGCTGAAAGCATTAGCTACACCTATGTGTACCCAGGACTTGGGAACGTGGACCCTGCTTTCGTAAGTCCCTTGTTTATTTATTTGATTAATAACATACATTTTTAGGAACATTTCATGTCATCACTGCTGATCAATGCTGCTCCTACCACAGTTGATGGCGCCCTACATGAGGCCAAATATCAACTGCATTTTGCAGCAAGTGACAACTCCTCGTCCGTAAAACTACAGGCCCGTTTAAAGAAAAAGCTCGAATATGTTTCAAAATCCAAATTTCTGTGTAAAAACATAGGTCCTAGAAAAAGTGGGTGATCTCCAGACTGACGGAGCTTGACGGCTGTATTTTTGTACACACTTGGGGTTACAAACACAACTCCTAGATTGAGTGTTTTGTCGAAACCCCAGATTTCTCCATATGGTTGTGTACAAAATCGTCTTATGTCCTGAATTTGTTCTGCAGAGTAGCATATTATTAATCGCACTTTAGCTTTTGATACGAGTACCCTCTGTAGGAAAGGATGGTTTTCGACCATAGCACATAGATTAACTACATTATCTGCAAAGTTGCCTATACAAACATCGTCTGTTGCTGTCTCCTTAGCTTTGACTGTTTTCCTTATATTCTTGACCTGTTCCGTTGATCTTGGATGTAGTGCAGGATCATCAGTTCTGTGATGCATCTTGTCATATGTGTTTCTTGGTCCATGGTTTTCTACTAACTTTTCTATTTCTGTCAGGAGCACCGGTTTGCTTCTCGTGTAAGGGATTGAGGAAGACTTGGGGTTCCCATGAGATGACCTCCCTGGAAATTGTCCCTGGTATTCAGCAAGTCCTAGGTTGTGTAGTTTTGCCGGACACCATGATGGTAAACACTCAAGCCAGGAAATCCTCCTTCTGTATGTTGGACATTCCTTCCATGTTGGATATGACCGCTGAAGGACAATGACACTTTCCTTGTTAGGTTGTGGGTCAAGTGTCATTTGACAGCTTTCACGTAAATCATGATTGTAAAGACATACTGATTTTAAAATTGAATGAGAAACAGAAAATATTCTCATGTTTTTACAGGGTGGGGTTGAAAGTAGGAAAACGTGCTTTACACTCATTCTTTCATCGATTCATTTCTTTCGGCAGATCATTTTGAAATGCATCGTCTCCTGCACCTGAGCCTCCCTACAAAAGAGTCCGTTTCGATGATGGACACTGATCAAACTTGCATTATTGTAGATGACCAGAAATTGCTTCGCTGTCCTCTGGCCCTACGGTCTACATTTTCTTCATTATTGAAAACAAAGTATGGAATGCTTGACAAGGACTCAGATGACTCGGTGAGAAAAGCAAGAACATCCTTTGCCGTCATGAAGCTGTTGTTAGGAAGATAACCCATTGCTGGACCTTCTATATTACAGTTTGGCACATCTTCAACTGGGTTCTAACTGTCAGCTTCAACTGGGTTCTGACTGTCAGAGTGTATGGTCTCATCACTGGAATCTACACTGTTATTAGTAATGCTTACCACTTCTGGTTCCCTGTCATGGCAATCGCTGTCATACCTGAATGGATGATCGTGTAAAAGGGACAAAGTTATTTGATGCATTGAAGGAACAAAGGTTTGCGTCCACATGATTACAGGATCTCCAGATGGTAAAGAGCGTGCACATCTCCCCAACACTTTCCTGGTAAATGCCTTTGAGTAGTTGTTGCACAGGTCTTTAGGTGGGAAAAATGACTGAAGGACTACTCATGTTGCAGCAGAAAGTGCATATACATGAAGAAGCTCAGCATAACTGCTATATTTAGTAGCTGCCTGAATTAAATCTGCATAACTACTGGTAACGACAAGCACATCTTGAGTCCTTGTCATAGTACTCCGGATGAAGCATTATCTCAATAGTTGATAAAATTCATTAAGGAGCCTGGATACAGTGTTAATGTAGATATCAGCAGAAAGATTGAAGAACCAGTGCATTATGTCAAACACACGTTATGGAGAATGGATTTCATTTTATTACCAAATTTAATGTTTAAACCAGGTCAAATCTGAATTGAGTTTTAATAAGAGAAATTTCTTTACTTAGCGACACAACAAAAAAACCCTCTATTTAAGCATTGAACTGTTTAATACAGCTTTGCAAGCAAACATCAAAATGCGCGCTAGCGCATTATGATTTGTTTGCTTGCAAAGCTGCGTCATTCAAATAGATCATCAATACCATACAAAAACAGTTCAATACTTATATATACGTTTTTTCTGCCTCTTATGTTCTTTTTTAACTTACAAATTGATATTTAAAATTCCCGCCTTATCGACAGTCCACACAAATAGTTGGAACAGCGTGTTGTCGCGTGCTGATTGGCAAACAAAGTATTACTTTGAAATTTTAACAAACACTTAATTTTATTCCACAATTCAGTATCAATACAATCGCGTATGATATGTCTATAGGGTGATTTAAGTTTATCAAAAGAACTCTGAGCTGAAAGTTAGATTTGGAATTGTTTCATTTTTCATCGGAACAAATTTTGCGCATGGATAAATACAGTGAACACCGTAAATCCGACCTTGCCCTCCACGAGGGAGTTATTTTTGGAAGTTAAATGAGCAACGAGAAAAGCCCCGTTATTTGACATGTCGTCAGAAACTGAGGAAACCGTGACTGCGAGACGCGTGAAACTGATAGTGTTTGAAGCGATTGATCTTGCGACGGAGCAAAGGGGTTCGTTACAAATGTCTGAAATGTTTGCTGTGACTCATATCAGGTCTATAACATATGTGTCAGTAGGTCTATAGAATATTGTGTATTTCAGACATTTGTAACGAACCCCTGTTGATCAGTGCAGTGAAACAGACAATATTTCTGATGCATTCCATGAGTGTTAAAATTGTTTTCATTGCCAGCATTGGTGATTTCAATCGATGTGCATTTTGTACGATATTGCAGACCTTGGTCTTGTTTTTGTTGTTATAAAAGTATTATTTTTTTATATTTTTTATTTTCTTTTGCACATACATTTACAATGACATTGTCAAGTCTTACAATGCCCAGCGATATTTCAACAGCCGTCATGTTTATTTACATTGGATTATTTGTAGTTCCGGTCAGTGTTGTATTAATACGCTAAGAATTGTGTCTCGTGCTGCATGGTAATTAAAGTCACATCAACGACAAAGCTTTCAAAGAGGCTATATGGTTACAATGCCATGCAAATGTAAATATATAGTTGTATATGTTACTGCTCATGTTGTTGTATGAAACTATATCATTGAATTCACTTTATTACTAAAGTAAATAACATTTAACATGTTTCTGTGCTATATTACACTGTGATATGCTGTATTTTTAATCCATGTATATAATATGCTGTATTTTAATACATGTAATCAAATCTATTCCTGTCAACAGTTACATGTATGCTATATTTGTTGTGTTATTGTCTTTTCTCAGTAGCTTAATAAATGTGCATATTTGTATATATATATATATATTACAAAAGTGTAGTTTCCATCTGTATTACCACCTATGTACATGTATCTTAAATCATGCCTTTTCTCAACAGCAAATATATACACTTGTACATTATTCCTGAAACTTCCCTGGTTGTACATATATCTTGTGTATTGTTCACATGTTAAAAATGACAATTATAAATATTCACCATATCATGTTATATGTTATAAACACTTGTTAGTCTAGTGTTTTTTGCCTATTATATTGAATTAAAGGTACTGAGTATGTAAAATATATAGATAATAAAAATAATTTGTATTACCTATCTGCCTTTCAACATGAGTATTGCACGAACATTTACATGCATTTAAATATAATGGTTCAAACGTTTTAGTGTATACATATGTGTTCAATAGCATGATGTATAAAAATGTGTGAATATGGTATGAACTATATTTCTATGTCATTTCAAACATTGCCTAATACATGTAAGTTCAATGTATACTGTGACTTTATTTGCATATGTATCTGTATATAGTGGCTTTTCATATGTACATGCATTTTTCATGAACTTCGTCTACATTTTATTTGCGGATCAACCCGCATGCTATACAATACGCCAGAATGTATCTCTATTTTGACTTGTATGACGTGCCTTTTAATGAAAACATAAACATAAATCCTTAAATCGCTCAAAAGGAGGAATCGGCCAAACAAGTTGACAGTATGATCAATCAGGACGTGATTGAGCCTTCATCTAGCCCATGGGCGTCACCGATTGTCTTAGTCAAAAAAAAAGATGACTCAATGCGATTTTGCGTGGACTATAGGAAGGTCAATAACATTACAAAGAAGGTTCCTTTCCCATGTCGCGGATCGACGACGAGTTGGACGCGCTAGTCAATGCAAAATGGTTCTGTACCCTGGATTTACAAAGTGGATACTGGCAGGTACCAATGGACCCAAAAGATCGTGAGTTAATTGCGTTTGCAACGGAAAATGGATTGTACCAGTTCAAGGTCATGCAATTCAGACTTGGCAACGCTCCGGCTACGTTTGAACTGATGTCAAATGTGTTAGAGGGTCTTTCATGGAAAACGTGTTTAGTTCACCTTGACGACGTGATTGTGTTTGGTCGGGATGTGAACACCACATTAGAACGTTTGGGAGGTGTGTTCGACCGGTTACAGTCGGATGGATTAAAGCTCGGTCCGAGCAAATGTCAGTTGTTCAGAAAAAGCGTGACCTGGGTCAGATAGTCTCCGGGGAGGGAATCGGTGCAGACCATCTAAGACACAGGCAGTTCGTGATTGGCCTATACCTTCTTGCGTCAGCAATGTGCGAAGCTTTGTGGGCCTATGTTTATACTACAGAATGTTCATTAAAGGTTTTACCGAGATTGCTCGACCTTTAAATGCATAGACTGAGAAGGACCATGCATTTGAATGGACTGACAAGTGTGCTGAGGCCTTTGCCACATTAAAAAACAAAATTGACAACGAGTCCGATATTAGCCTATCCATACCCTTCTGGATCAGCGTTCATCCTTGACACGGATGCCAGTAACGATGCTGTAGGCGCTGTTCTAAGTCAGTTACTTAAAGGAAAGCGACTGGTGTCGTTCGGAATTGTTCAATTGTTGTTACATTATTTAGCTGAAAGACAATGTGATTAATGATTACATCAATAATTGCTGAACACAGCTTAACAGCTTGTCTACGAATGACGTGAACAAAAACCGCTCGTGCATGTTTACTGCCATTTGTTTTATTTGCCGTGAGAATAGGGAACCCGCGACAATAGGAAGGAGAACATGGTATACACATTAAAACCCATAGATATCCAAATTTCGTGATCTCTTAAAACGATTGAAATTATAGCATGTCGTTAATGAAACTGTGTTTGATTGTTATAATTGCTAAATATAACTTTCAAGCGGTAATTCAACCCAAAATTACATTGCAAATTCCAAAAGTGTACCGTCCACATTTATTGCACATGTCCTGAAGTTAAGATAATATTCCGATTACAATTGGTAATCGTTCATGAAAATTCCTCCGATAATCGATTACGATTTCTCTTCTAATTTCCCAACACTACCTTGTATCTTCAGAAAACAATATCGATATGGAGCACTTATCATCCATGTCAAATGAAGACATGATGGACCTCTTCAGAAATGCATTATAACACCCAAATTAACTCAGAATAAGGATGAGTGATTTCTTTGTAATGCATCTTTTTAAGATTTCTATAATGTTATACGTTTTGTTTGGATTGGAGACTTTTCATATTAAAATGTATTGTTCTCAACTATGGCTAGAATATGGATGACACCTAAACTCTCAGTTTTTGTTAAGACAAAGTTGTAAATATAGTTATCTGACAGAGCATTTTCCTTTGATATTACAGTAAAGGATCAGACTGCATGTTTTCATGTCTATAGATTGGACTGATCCAATATAAGAATCAGCACATGACCTTCTACCCATAGTTGGGGTGAGCAGTATTTTATCTATTGTTTTAACAAATGTATTCTTGCTATAGATGTATCGTAGTCAGATTATTTGTCTTGATATTATTCTGTTTTCAGTATATTAAAATAGTGGGATTTGGATCACATCCATTATCTAGTATAGATGAATATTGTTATTATTAATCAACAAGACTATGTAACATTGGAATAATAAGTTAAGTTAAATAGTTAATCTTTCTTTCTTTCAAAGTCATCATGATTATACAGGTTGGAATAGTGAGAGATTAATAGACTATATAGAAAAATATCAATAGGATAGGTATAATTTTTATGTAGATTTTGTATGAATTTTAGTTCTCTGGACGATTTTTAGCCCAGAGACTATAGCCATGGATTTAAATTTCTGCCGGAGTTTGCTTGTAATCAGTGATATAACTATGCATTTATGTGAGAATATTGTGATGTCCGATTGCAAGTTTGATCCAATTGTTGTTCTATTTTCTTGAAAGTTTTGACATGCTAAAAATAGCACACACGCCAATTCACAGCGTGTGTAGCCTATCACGTCGCACCCACTACACTGTGTGGTGAGTAGGGTGCTACGCGAGTCCAAAGAGGTGTATATATACGGCCAAACGGGTTAAGAAAGGGTGTAGTATAAAACACATGTAAATCTCAGGTGAATGTTTAGGTGAAAGTTGCAGCCTTTAAATGAGTATATAATTGACTTCCCATTGTTTCATAAAACAACACCTGCCTATTGTTGTTAAATATGTTGGCACCCCAGCAAAACAGGGAGCGAGGCATTCGTGTTTAACAGACACTTCTCTATAGTTTTCAGGTTTCAAGCACTTCAGTCATATGCCCAGAGAACTACGTGGTCCTTGGCTTCTTTATTATAGCTTATGTATGTTTATTTATTATATAGGGTACACATTGTGATACTAGCAAGGATATACATAATTACGTAGCTATGTTACTTATAGGTGTGTATTTTTGTGGTACAGGGTCAACACCATCTATATCTATGTACAACATCTGCACTATCTTGTACCTGTTTGTGTCTAATGTCTATACTGTGATCATCATATCGGAGAGACAATGAACGCTCGAATCCGACCCGGTTGATTTGTCATTATTCAAGGACCCAACCCGATTACATGTATATTAACAATCTAAACACTTAACTATCATTCATTTACTCGAATTTCCCTAATAATGTTTGTATAAGTATCGTAGGTGAAATAATATGGAAGGAATACATCATTACATCAATCATATTCACTTCAGCGATTGATTAAGAGCCATTCAAAGTCTTATTAAAGTATGTCATTAACATTTATATAAATGTCGTCATATCGAATGATGTGACACTATTTGCAATCGTGCAACACAAATGTAAAATATGATATTTATACATCAGAATATCAAATTTGAAGCGTGTTGGAAATGGACACTGTAACAGTCAAACGAACAATACGATCCAAACGATACATTAATTCTGACATTACCGGTACACTAGATAGTTAAATGATATAAAAATATATGGGTTAGATCCAACCGGTACAGGTACATGTCTCTTAGGCGTGTTTGTATAAATATTGTTTAGTTACTGCGTCAAATATAACCACAACAGTAGTTTAGTATCGTCTCTTTTTATGTAAGAATTCGTGATGTCTTATCTATTTATATGTCTCATCGGCAAATTTAGTTTCTTAATTCTTAATTTTTAAAACATTAACAAGTTAACACCAAGGTCAATTTGTTTTGGAGATATCATTTTAATAACATACTTTTGCTACTTACAAAACACACAACATACAAAAATAGAATGAACGTGAGAACAGGTATACGCCACCCCATTCTCTTCGATTTGCCCGGGACTTTGACCCTTTACTGTGACCGATGACCACCAAAATCTCATCATGTGTAGGACTCTGTGTTATCAGACTTTGGTGTAAGTATAAAAAGTCGGATTTGCTTTGAGGTTCGTTTATGTATTATACATGTATTTTATTTTAACTTCAAACGTGGTAAATGATCTTTACCTGTAATCTTTGACATTTGGGCCTTAGCTGATGAGCACCAATTCCAAATAGGTTTTGTGTACGGTGTACATTTCTATTAAATGAGTGATTCATGAGATATCATGTACACATTTTTTTTTATTTACCATGGGCATGTCGGCTATCAAAACAGACATATTCAAATATTTTTAAGGTTTTTACCCCTGTGACCTTTTAAGTAGGTTGGGGTCATTTATTTGATAGTTCTTTATAATGATCTCTCTAAGAATACTACTGTCCAAACATCATTACCTTGGTTATTTAAAACAAGTAGTTTAACGGTTTTCACATGCATGACCCCTGGGACCTCCAAAGTAGCTCAAGGTAATTTATTCAAAACATCTTTATAGCGAACTATGTATCTTGCCAAATATATCATCCTGTGCCATTTGGTTAATCAGAAGTGTTTTAAATGTGTCTACATATTTGACCCTGTGACCTTGAAAGGAAACCAAGGTCATACATTCTAGGACGCTTTTAGCACACCATCCCAGTATGCTACTGGTCAAATATCATGACCCTAGACGGACAGATGTCATACAACACACAGTACCATAAGTTTTTTCCGGAGCTTCGTGCAAGGTGAGCACAATATACAGTTAGTTACCTTTAACACCAAAATACGAAGTGCTATCACATTTACAATTGTGTAAGTAAAAGGTGGTCAAATCAGAAAAATAAACATTTGATACACCTAGCAAATGTGAAAGTGCAACGAAAATGTTATTTCTTGTGTGAAAACATAAATTCAACTCATATGTTGTGATAATGATTCGACGAAATAACGCCTGTCCCTGATTTGACCGTCAAGAGCAATAAGTTAGAATCAAAACAAATACAATGAAACTGTCATAGTGGCCCTACTTTACTTATGTTTACTTATTTCAATATTTCAAATTCAAATCCAATTTAAACTGAAAGTTGAATTCAGAAAATATTTATTTAATTGTCACAATTTGAATAAATCAAAAGGGTTTTAAAGTAATGAAAATATATAAATAAAAAAAAAATGAAAAAAAAATTAAAATCATAAAAATATAAAGCATCCAAAGCAGGTAGTGGATTTTATTGCATACTTACTAATAAATACGTTTTTTTGTATATGCGATACGACACAATTGCTCTAACCCATATCAGCCCTCGCCGTGTCACACCCCAAAACCCGTATCAGCCCCCGCCGTATCACACCCCAAAACCCATATCAGCCAGCAAAACCCATATCACACCTCATTTGGAAAAAAAAATCGTTTTTTAATATTTCAAAAATTAAAATAAATGATAAGATAGTAGTTTTTATTAGTAAGTATGTAATAAACAGAATAAAACACGCCTTTTCCCATAGCACACCCAGTATCAACCCTCGACCAATATCAGCCCGCGGGCCTTCGGCCATTGGGCTGATATTGCAGTCTCGGGTTGATACTGGGTGTGATATGGAAAAAGGCATGTATTATTCTCTATGTAAGATTAACCTCCTAAAGTGTATATATATTCTAAATTGTTCCTACCTCGCATGGACATTCAATATTTTTATTATATATATAGGATCTTACATGTGTTTCCATTTCATACGAGATATATGAAACGAGTCAAAGATTTTTTTCAATTTGGCGAGCTAAAATGAAATATTCGTTACGAGTTTCATAAATTTCATATCAAATGAAAACGAGTGTACGATCCTTTTTTTTTTTAATCAAGATTTGTGGCAATTATTCGTGTGAAACAACCATTTTCATGCAACCTTGAAATGTAAAAAGCCGCCATTTTGACTCAAGTGCGTAAGTCTGTGACGTCATGTACTTGTTCTAGGCGTGACGTCACAATCAAAACAATTGGAACTTACAACCAATCACAGGGCTTAGAGGTCATATTACATGGGTTAATACGCAAAAAAGTATGAAATGTGTATATTCACTGGATAACACAGTACATTATGTGATAAATATTTTTACAATCAATTATTTATAGACATATATTTCGCATTTTAGCATAACCATGCAATAGTAGATAATTAAAAGTTAAGTTTCCGTTGTATGATAGGTGTGAAGTAGCACATATCACTACTAAAGGAATATAAGGGGGTTAGCAATTAATGATATTGGCATAAACCAAATAACAAATAACAGGACGGAGGTCCTAGTGTCAGCAGCAGTTACACCCCTATAGTCACCCAAACTTGCAACAGAACCTAGGCCCTTTATGTTTACCTCAAGAAGCAGCAAAGTTAAACTAACCTTTATAAGTGTCAGCAGAATTAAGAAGAGGCTCATAGGCCTTAACGGTCACCTGAGTTCTGATATATCTATACAGAGAGTTGAATTTTGTTTTTAAAACATGAACAGAAATTTTATTCAAAGTGCCAAAAAACAATAAAACCACCTTATTCAATATCTAGCATACAGATTCAAGACTGAAAAGTATTTGAAATTTAGCACCTCTGATTCTAAACAAGGAAAATGAAGAAATGTTAGTACACTGACTCACTTCGGTCCCACCCTACATCCCTAGGGGGTAGGATTGGTTCAACATTTTCAAAGTATCAAACTGTCAACTCAGGGTTATAATTCCAATTATCAACATGTAATATTCAAAGTCTCATTTGCCACTATAAACCATAATTACCCCCCCCCCCTTCCCCAGGTGTAAACGTGAGACCCGAGGGTCCTAACATTCACAATTTTGGTAAAGCACCTTAAAATCCTTCCATTTATGAAGAGTATTTGATTCTACCATATCTGGATCTTGAGAAGAAGATTTTTAAAATTCCAGTCAATTCGACCCTTTTTTGCCCCGCCCCTCAGGCCCCTGGGGGCAGGGGACCATATCCTTTTTGGTTGACCTTTGGCAATGGAAGGTTTCTGCAAAATTTCATTGAAATTGGTTCAGGGGTTTTGGACAAGAAGTTGAAAATGTAAATTGTTTACAGACGCACGACAACGGACAAAAGGCGATCGCAATAGGTCTCTTGAGACTGTCTCGGGTGACCTTAAAAATTCTTATTTTATGCTACTAATGGCCACCCGTAGTGGCAGCAATAAGTAATACGTTAATGGTACACTCCTAGTGGTTGCAGTAGTTACACTTCAATTGTTCATCCCAAGTGGCAAAAGAAGTTATGTCTTCATTATCTATCCCCAGTGGCAACAAAGCTATAGTCCCATTGCACAACCCACGTGACAGAAGAAGTTATAAATGGTCTTCCATGGTCCACCCATAGTGGTGCGAGAGAACAGCTTCAATGGACCACCACAGGACGCAGAAGAACGTTTTATTCCATTGTTCTACCCAAGTGGCAAACGAACTTATTCTCCCACTGTACATATCGGGTGACAGTAGAAGTTATACATGTTCTTCAATGGTCGATACTTCTTAGTGGAAGCAGACGTTTTATTCCCATTGTATACTCCAACTCCCGAGGTATCTGAAGGCAGCCGAAGTTTACTACTAGTTTCCACCCAAACAGACACTAGAGGCTAAATTAAGCTTCGGATCGAAAGTTCGTGTAAGTAAATTAATGTTAAATGTCTTCCGGGTTCCTTTCCCTTAGTTCAAACTGAATTTCCTCCTGTCGTTGAATGTTATGTCAGTTCCTAGAAAATATTTGCTCCCTACCCTTACTATAATGGAAATACATCCATGTGATCATATAAATCCATCCGATATTGCCATGTGTATTAAAAAAATCCTTTCCGACAGAAAAGGTTGAGTCAGACATATGACTAGGTTAGTCGTTTAACCATCATCTTGCACTTCCGTAATGGAGGCTTTTCTCGATCAGAGTAGAATTTTCTCCACGTCATGGAAGTTGTGTCATCATTGCCAATATCTTCAACATATAGGCCAAACAAGTTGCACGAATAGCACCAACCGTACCACCACGCCCCCTTATAAAGATCGCTACAACTGAAAGGTGCATTGTCATTGTCACGGTCAAACGTAGAGAAAACCTTCCCGCTGTGGTACGAAATCTCATCAGCTGGAATAAGATTATCATTTACGGTTGTGTATTAAACATATAGTCTGATTAAAGTTAGTTCTATTAATGACATCACAAAGTGAATAAGTTATGGAATTGTTATGCATAATTAGTTCAGTGTAATTATGCATGGTTCTGCACCAAGTTAAAACGGAGACACCAAATAACAAGAGGGATTTGAGAAAAATTTGTTCCGTATTTCCTGTAACCTATTGATAACCAGCATTGTTTACGGAGGCTCAATGTTGTTGATGTGATGGTGTGGTTTGATAATTTACCTCTTAATGATCCCTATCCCGCTGCACTGTGGTATTTCCTATGTACAGTAGCCCCTTTACTTCCGTTTGGATATAACTGTAGCACTGTTTGGCTAGAGCCCTTCCATTGTCCAGGTAGCTTAAACGGTTGCAGGGGCGGTATAACAATCTGCAGTCCGGGTTTAAAATCCCGGTCTGGCCCCGCAGAACATTTTACACTCAGAACACGACTTTGATATTATGTTTATTTTTTATTAAGTTTTCATAAATTGGNTGGGGGGGTGGGTCTCGTTCTTTCATGTATGTTGCTCTTCCGATTGAGTAGAAAGGTTATATCAAAATAAAAGTGGAATACAAAATGTCCTGTCTTTACCAAAATATACTTACTTAATGTACCACCGGAGTATTGCAGTGTCAACATGTACTTCTCTGTCTCCGATCCTATATGAAATGTTGTAAAATCTGCGTACTTGACATCCCCTTGCCAACTCTCCAACGTGATGCGCAGGGCTTGTCCCAACACCAAAAGGCTTCTAATTGGTTCCATTCCTAGTAACGAAAAACTGTTGTATTCACCTCTTGTACATATGCTTTACTGTCTTCGGAACAAGCAAATTCGTATCATAATTTATTGTATACCTTTAAATGAAATAATCCTGCAATTATAAACAACCCGACACACCAGTAAATTAACCTTGTCCTATCAATATAAATACGTTTGCCCATCAGTATATATATCTCTCCTCAGGTGAGTATGAAAATCTTAATACATCAGTGTAAATACCCCCTGTTCAGTATGAATATCGCACCATTGCAATGTTACTGCCTCACCACATCGGTAAAACACCTCACCACATCAGTATAAATATCCCCTCTTCAGTATGAATATCGCACCATTGCAATGTTACTGCCTCACCACATCGGTAAAACACCTCACCACATCAGTAGAAATATCTCCGCTTCAGTATGAATATTGCACTATTTCCAATGTTACTGCCTCACCACACCGGTAAAACACCTTACCACATCAGTAGAAATATCTCCGCTTCAGTATGAATATCGCACTATTTCCAATGTTACTGCCTCACCACACCGGTAAAACACCTTACCACATCAGTATAAATATCCCCTCTTCAGTATGAATATCTTACCATTTCAATGGTACTGCCTCACCACACCGGTAGAACACCTTACCACATCAGTAGAAATATCTCCTCTTCAGTATGAATATCGCACTATTTCCAATGTTACTGCCTCACCACATCAGTATAAATATCCCCTTTTCCGTATGAATATCTTACCATTTCAATGGTACTGCCTCACCACATCAGTAGAAATATCTCCTCTTCAGTATGAATATCTAACCATTACAATGGTACTGCCTCACCTCCCCGGTATAACCCCTTTCCACATCAGTAGAAATATCCCCTCTTCATTATGAATATCGTACCATTTCAATATTACTGCCTCCCCACAGCAGTATAAACACCTCGGCACATCAATATAAATAATATCGTACCATTTCAATATTACTGCCTCACCATACCAGTGAAACACCTCCCCACATCAGTATAAATATCCCCGCTGCAGTATGAATATCTTCCCATTTCAATGGTACTGCCTCACCTCCCCGGTATAACCCCTTTCCACATCAGTAGAAATATCCCCTCTTCATTATGAATATCGTACCATTTCAATATTACTGCCTCCCCACAGCAGTATAAACACCTCGGCACATCAATATAAATAATATCGTACCATTTCAATATTACTGCCTCACCATACCAGTGAAACACCTCACCACATCAGTATAAATATCCCCGCTGCAGTATGAATATCTTCCCATTTCAATGGTACCGCCTCACCACATCAGTATAAACATCCCATATTGAGTATGAATATCGTACCGTTTCAATGCTACTGCCTCACCACACCAGTAACACACCTCACTACATCAGTATAAATATCCCCTTTTCTGTATGAATATCGTACCGTTTCAATGTTACTGCCGCACCACATCAGTATAAACCCCTCGGCACATGTTACTGCCTCACCACACCGGTAAAACACCTTACTACATCAGTATAAATATCACCTCTTCAGTATGAATATTTCACTATTTCCAATGTTACTGCCTCCCCACAGCAGTATAAACACCTCGGCACATCAATATAAATAATATCGTACCATTTCAATATTACTGCCTCACCACACCGGTAAAACACCTTACTACATCAGTATAAATATCTCCTCTTCAGTATAAATATCGCACCATTTCCAATGTTACTGCCTCCCCACAGCAGTATAAACACCTCGGCACATCAATATAAATAATATCGTACCATTTCAATATTACTGCCTCACCACACCAGTGAAACACCTCCCCACATCAGTATAAACATCCCATATTGAGTATGAATATCGTACCGTTTCAATGTTACTGCCTCACCACATCAGTATAAACACCTCGACATATCCGTAAGAAATCTCGATACATTATTATAAATACATACAAAAAACAGTATTAATACCTCGACACATCAGTATAAAAACCTTGTCACTTAAGTATAAATATCGGGACACATCAGTTATAATGCCTCAGCACATCAATATATATACATTGACAAAACAGTATACATATCTTGTCACAGTTTAAAATGTCTCGACAAATCACTATACATACTATAACACATCACTATAAATAATTTGACACATCATGATAAATACATTGACAAAACAGTATATATGTCTCGACACATCACTATAAATACTTTGACAACACAGTATAAATGTCTCGACACATCACTACAAATACTTTGACAAAACAGTATAAATACCTCGGCACATCATGATAAATACCTCGGCACATTAGCATAAATACCTCGGCACATTAGTATAACAAGAGGCCCACGGGCCTTAACGGTCACCTGATATATTTATACAGAGTTGATTTTGTTTTTAACATGAACAGAAATATTATTCAAAGTGACAAAAAACAATAAAACCACCTTATTCAATATCTAGCATACAGATTTCAGACTAAAAAGTATTTGAAACTAGCACCTCTGATTCTAAACATGGAAAATGAAGAAATTTTAGCACACTGACTCCTTTGAGCCCCACCCTACAGCCCTTGGGGGTAGGGCTGGCTCAAAATTTTCAAAGTATCAAACTGTCAACTCAAGGTTATAATTCCAATCAAGTTATTAACATGTAATATTCAAAGTATCATTTGCCATTATAAACCATAATAAATTTTGCCCCCCCTCCTTCCCCAGGGGGTAAACGTGAGACCCTAGGGTCATAAACCTTAAGACCCTTCCATCTATGAAGAGTATTTGATTCTACCATATCTGGGTCTTGAGAAGAAGATTTTTGAAATTTCAGTAAATTCGACCCTTTTTGGCCCCACCCATCAGCCCCTGGGGGTCAGTCAGGGCTCATATGTGCATACTATCAAACTGCTACCTAATACTGATAATGCTAACCCAAATTGAATTACTTCCAATGGAAATTAAACAAATGTTGGTCCAAAATGTGATTTCCCTATATAAACTATAGTAAAGTTAACCCCCTCCCCAGGGGGAAACGTGAGACCCCAGGGTCAAGAAATTCACAATTTTGGTAAAGCACCTTAAGACCCTTCCATATATGAAGAGTATAAGATTTTTGAAATTTTAGTCAATTTGACCCTTTTTGGCCCCGCCCCTCAGGCCCCTGGGGGCTTGGGACTAAACCGGCCACCATTTTTGTTGACCTTTGTCCATGGAAGGTCCCTGCAGAATTTCATTGAAATTGGTTTAGGGGTTTTGGAGAAGAAGTCGAAAATGTAAATTGTTTACGGACGCACGACGGACGACTACGGACAAAAGGCGATCGCAATAGGTCACTTGAGACTTTGTCTCAGGTGACCTAAAAACCTCGACACATCACTATATGTAATTTGACACATCATGATAAATACATTGAAAAAACAGTATATATGTCTCGACACATAACTATAAATACTTTGACAAAACAGTATAAATGTCTCGACACATCACTACAAATACTTTGACAAAACAGTATAAACACCTCGGCACATCAATATAAATACCTCGGCACATTAGTATAAATACCTCGACACATCAGTATAAAAACCACGGGACATCAATATAAATAACTTGGCAGATCATAGCAATCCAAAAAGTTGATATATTATACCTAACCAGAATTCTCCATTGATATGTCCAAATCCATCTTTGTACTCTGCCCAGGACCGCATGAAGTCAACGCTGCCGTCATATCTGTTTTGAATCACCTGTTTGTTATAAGGTATAGTTGATATTATTTCTCATCATCTGAGATCCCTAAATCTTTTATTTCCACCAGATGTAAAAGAATGGGCTAATATCACAGATAAAATGCTTTATTTCGGCCGCCATTTTACAACCGATCGTGCGTCATTATCTACCGATGTCATTAAATAGTTACATTACAGACAACGCTCTTTAAAAACCAGTTTCATGAGTATGAATGTTATTGATTAAGTAATCGTTTGTGATATCAGTTTATTCATCCTGTCAGTCTAGCGTGTTTTCCGGTCATATGGATACCAGGTAATTGTGACAGCCGTTTGCTTTTTGTTTGTCCAACTTATTTCATGATAATGGAAAATCTTGAATTGGTACTCAGTTGTAACATATGAACTGTTCTCTTACCGTCCACGGTCCTCCAGGAGTGTCCATATCACAGTAGACGTCAAATGTTGTCCCTGTTACCGGGGTAACGGTAAACACACCTGAACAATAGCTTAAACCCACGTCGTTACAGTCAGCCAAACCTTTCAACAGAAAATAGAAAATGTTGTTTAAAGAAAACTTGATCAAAACTGAAAGAGATAAACGAACTAAATTATCCGATAATAGTAGCACATAAAACATGAACAATGACCTACTGCAAATAACCACCTTCAATCTGTAAATTTCGTATCGGTGTCGTCGTATACTGTTGTATTATTTCAATGAACATACACTTGTCACCAAACACCCTAATCACAAACAAACCTTACATGATATTGAATAGAGATGGAAGTAAAGGGAATTGAAATGAAAAACACCAACTCTCTTCTTTTTGCTAGATTAAAAATATTGTCATCAGTAAATGCATCTTGTGGTTACTTTTGATTTCAATTTCATACAGATGGGGTGTAGAGTGTCCCGTCAATTCCTATCAAAGTGAGGGCTTGTTCACTTCCTGAGAAAAAGATATTTCAGACTTGATTTTCCAAATCGAAGCTGGGTACTTACCTGACTGCCATTCTCTTTTTTTCTGATCAGTTTTAAAATAGAATATCCACACTATGGACATAGAGGAACCTGCATAAGACGTTAGTACTTCTTGCAAAAACAGTTTTCAAAAACTTGAACTGTTTAAACAAAAGAGGCTGCCCAGTGGACATATTGATTTACCAATTAGTCTCAAAATAAAACATGAACAATCACAGTCAATGGGGAAACTACATATGAACTATGAGAATCTGTCGAATACTGTTCTATAAAGTCGGCATCAGTTCCGCGCTATTACAAGAAGACAAACACGAACATATCGCAGCCTCCCAAAATACACACACATACACTACACGCATGCATCTTGCACACAGGGGAGGCCGTCCTTAAATGACCTTAGCTGTTAATAGGACGTTAAACAAAATCAAACAAACAAACAAACAAAAAGTTTTGCAAATCAGTCTCAAAATCATACATCCACAACTACTGGGGATGTGACCTGGCCTCGACTTAGATTTACATGGCGGGTTGCATCGATTAAGCAGAAGAGGCTTAACATTCCGGAACACTTCTTATTCTCCTTGTACTTTTTCAAGGGTCTCCATGAAAAGATCTCCTTTGTTCATGTTGCCCTAGTTTTATCAATTTCGTTTTTGTTGACATTTCGGGTTTCTTATGTTGTTGGTTAGCATGATATAATAATCAATTTGCATCATCAGAAAGACTATATTTGTTCACGAATACTACCAGTAAAATATAACTCGGGAGGATAATCACGAGAATAAAAGAAGCATTGCACTTGAAATTGAAATCGGCACATCTCTCAATAGAAATTTCAAGGCCAGGGCACAGATAACAAACCGTCGAGATGGGCTTTGAAGTGGACCGAAGCGCAAAAACATTTCGTACTCCATATTGTATGTATCAATTTTTATTTCAAATTAGACGTTGTGATATGTTTAAAAGAGACACGAGGGACTCAATACCCGAGAATTGTATTGCCTAATGACATGACATAAAACAATAGGGTAGTATGGGACACACTAAGGCAAGCAAGTTAACACTTAGTTTCCAACGTTGAGTCCGAAAATATTTGGGACAACTTTGAATAGAATGATTATTCCTCTCTTTCACTTTAATATATCTTTATTTCGCTAAAGATATCTCTTGCATTTGAATAAGATCATATTAACTTATATAATCATATTAAATATATCTGTATCTTTAAGAAATAAACATATCAATGAAAAAAATGAGGAAGACGAACTAATCGCTTTCAATGTCCAAAACCATAGGCCTGGGACGTTTCTTCGTGAGGTTATATGGTTGACGTTTATAGTGAGAGTTACACCAAAGACAGGCCCTCCAAATTTTGATAACGGGATATGGTATGGGGAGAACGAACTATTTTCCGACACTGTTTCAGATTTTGTTTGGGTTTCACGACCTGGACACGCGGCGGTATGGCGTCGAAACGATATCGAGCGTCTGTAGCAATTTTGCCTAAAACTAGCGATCAAATCGTTAAAGAGTAACTGTAGTGCTGCAATATTTTTTTTAGTAAAGAAAGATTGATATATAAAACACTCAAAAAAAGCAAAACCATTTTTTTTTTCAAAAATACCGAAGTTGTAACCTTTTAACTAAATTTCACACCTGAGCGCAAATCGGAAAATCTCCGATTTTGACCTACGACCGGAAGTGACGTAGCAGCGGTGACCCAAACTCAGGTAAGCTCGGGTAGCCATTACGAAACACTATCAAAACATCTTCGTCATGTCCGTGATTTACAAAGAAAATACGCTGGTATCTCGCCGTGGTCGACGTTGTGTTGCAGGAGGATGCTCCAATACTACTATCAATGGAGTTTCCATGCATACTTTTCCTGCAAAGAGACCTGATATTCACCGACAATGGGTTGCTTTTGTGAGAAGAAAACGCAAAGATTGGGAGCCGACTCGTCACACAGTGTTGTGCAGTGCCCACTTCGAGGAAGATTGTTTTCCACTGAAATTCCGGTTAGGCCTGTTGGAATCAAGTGGGAAGACTGTGAAGAGGACACTAGAAGAAGATGCCGTCCCTACTATTTTCAATACTGCAACGACACCGACAATGTCGACACCGACCATGCCGACACCTCGTAGGAAACGTTCCTCAAGCCCCGAGACTGATTTGACAACACCGAAGACTGTGAAAAAAGGCCTAGGTCGTCATTTGTTAAAAGGGACATCCAACGTGTGAGTGTTTATATGTGTTTCCTATATAAATATATTATCTGTAATCTTGTACTGATGACCAATGATTTCTACACGTGTAACCTGTTTCGACGGAAATCCTATTTCGACTTTCAGGGCCCTGTGTGAACTTGTAAAGGTAATAGCTTTAAATCTCAATATCTTAGTAATATGTCAATCTTAACAAACTATTATAAAACAGAAATTTCCTAAATGAATTGCATTACAAAATATTGATATTAAGGGGACATCTCTATATCATGCTTATTTACAAATTGCAGTTGATCAGAGAGTATATGAAGAATGTGAGCCAGAAGATGCTTCATGTCCACAGGCACCGACACATATTGAAGAAGATGACCTAAGCTCAAGTATGGAGGTAAGGTATTATTTTATCTTTGTGTAAATTGATGACACGCAATGATTGGCCCCAATTAGTTGCTAACAAAACCAGTCTGATTTTTTTTTAATAATATTGACATTTTTATTCTATGTTAATATTATCTAACCTAGTCAATGGTAAGAACACATAAACCCGCAAGGGATCAATGACTTTTGACCAGACATTGATAAATGCACTAACTTTATTTACCATGGGAGGTTGCGAGTCTCACTAGAAAATAATCTGGAGGTCCTTATAAAAACTTGACGGCTCTGTTAGTCTGATGTGCATAATAACCTCCCTGACACAACCTGAACCTTGCAAAATAAAATAGTAATATTTTTTTGGAACATAAACAACAATAATAAACATACAAAAGAATTATATCCTGATCTCTAACTGTATAAAATAAAAACTAGCTCTTGAAGATTGAAAATATTTATTTTATCAATGTACCTTGTATGATCAATGGCCATGATGTTTCATAATTGATATATATCATGTTTCCTTTTTCGGGTAAATGTTGTCTCAGAGGAGCCTAAAACTAAGTCTGTAGCTTCACAGAAGAGTTTAAGTCGGCCACTACACACAAAAAAGATCTTAAGGAAAGGATAAAGGTAAATCACCATACACTACATGCACTCAAATTCTCAATTATTCTCAAACCAATGTAAATATTGCCAATATATATGTCTATAATATAAAATTTATAAATGTATAGTTTTAATTTCAATAAAATGTGGTGAGTAGGCTATTTTTTCCCCTGTTATTTAATTTAGATTTAGGCTAACAGTTATATTTTCTTCTATTTACTATTTCAACTATGTTTGATGACACTGTCAGTTAGATATTCGTTGTCAAGTGTAGGTTTTTTTCCCCTTCTGATATAGATTGCTCTTTTCCCTTCTGCAGATTGTTGCTGGCTGCACTGCACTTCAATGAGAATGTTTCGAGAGAACAGGCGTCACTTCAAAATGGTGAAAAGAGATACAGAATCACATTCCCCAAGCAAAAGAATGGTGACTACACAGTAAGACAAGTGAGAACAGAGTGCACCTTCAGTAAGTTATATAATTATTCAATTTCATTCGTAATTTTACTTTAGAAAATAATTCAATGGTTTCAAACTGCCATTGACAGAATATGCCAGAATTTTTTTGCTGGCATGTGAAGTTGATGGTTGGTTAGTTATTTTTTTTGCTGCTTTGAGATTTATGTGTTTTATATATATGTTATTATGTGGCAACTACAGATTTCTGTGTTCCCATATTTTCAATAATTTATCATCTTGTGCATTTTGATAGCATATTAAAACTAGTAAAAGAGCAATCATTTAAAAGGTCTTTCTTGTCAGATTATGTTACAGATTTGATGAAAGCAACGAAGGAACGGGTGAAACTTTTACAGATTCCCAATTGCGAGGTTGTTGGAGAATCGCCACCACCACTATGTATGAACTTTGTTCACCCAGAGAAGTCCGAAGCTGCTTTGGACTGATGTCCAGGTTGAGCCACTAGCCTACAGTTGAGACTTTGGTGTCTTGGATTATGAATCATGCATGGAGATATGGAGACTACACATGTTGGACTATTCAAAGTGCTGGCCCCAGTTGTTTAAAGATACTTTTTATCAGTTAGGGAAAACTATAGCCTGAATACAACAAAATCAAGAACACCAGAGATCATTTTAATCATTTTACTTGATTTTTTGAGAAAAATAAATGATGTGTTTTGAGGATTAGTTATAACCACCACTAATATCTCTAATAACATTTGAGCAACCGGGGCCTGGCCTTTTACATTTTAATAATTGTGATGTGTTTGAAAATAATAAAGAGACCATATGTTGGTTTTATATGATATTTAATGTAGTAATGGGAACAAAATGTCTACATAAATATCAAACTGACATAAAAAAAAACCAGTAGCTAATTTAATCATAAATAAGCATACAAATAAGAAAGTGTTCCGTTGTTTTCTCATTCAAATTTAAAGCCATTGTACTGTCCGTCCGGAGCAGGGAAAGCATTCCTGATGCAAGTAACAGCACATGCTGGGAGTCGTACACGAACATGGCGAACAAGCCAACCCCACCACCATCTCACAAATTGACGATAGGCAATATATCGATTTCTCCTGGAAAAAAAAATCATTATCTTGCATAAAAAAGAGGGCATATATGTAAATCTTCCAACTCTTCATTTTCAAAACAGACTGCTAAGAACTACTTTGAATAAAGTGGATAGACTCTTGCAAAATTGCTGAACATTTCATATATTCTTGGGTTTTAGTCATCTTTCACAATGCAGTGTTTTGTTATTCTGTGTATACATTCAGTTAGATTGTAAAACATTGAAAAACAAATTAAATAATAATGATTAAATAAAATGTATGTTTACTTACTTGTTTTCATAGTCTGTCAATTGACCATGGTACTGACGAAATGTCAGGTATGCTGTCTGTAGAACATAAATATTCAAACAGACAGCAGCAAATCCAGGATGGGGAGTGATGCATGATAGGTCACCTGGAATGGCATCCATCATGACTTGGACCTGGTCGACTTCTTTGCAACAAATACTTTCCACTTCGGTAGACATTGCAGGACAGTGTCCGCACCTACACCTGAAAACCGTAATAAGTTTTCTTTGAACTTGTAGACATATACTTTTTAATCAAGGTACTTTACACTGCCATTTGAGCGATAGCTGTAAGGACCTAGAAAACCGGTATCCGTCCATAGTTTCTAGTTGTATTGCGCCAAATCTACATTTTTGTGTAAGGTGACAACTGAATTTTCTATACACGTTACTTAGCGAAGAAATGCTGGTAGGCTAATCTTTCTTATAGTCAAAAAATGGTCTAATAATCAACCTAATTTGCGTCAAAATAAACTTACCAATCGTTGCTTCCAAGTCGTATGGCTTGGATCTCGGGCTCGTGGTCGGCCACTGAAGTTTCCTCGTTTGGGTCGTCATTTGTCTCTGGTTCGAACATGTAAGGCTGTGTTACTCCGTCGTAGGTTGCCTCGTCCATCTCAAAGTTAGATGAGCCGTCAGACATGTATAAATCAACAGATTCTTTGTCGCTTTCTGAGGTCGATACGTAGGTAACGTTATTCGCCATGATGCCGGTTTTCTTGTGTTCCCGTTGTGACGTCACCGATACGTGTGCACAACTTTTAGCGGCGTGCGGTACGCTTGATGAGCATATGGAAACGCAGGTAAAAAGCTCAACTTCTATCTGTCGTAACTTGGTAACCGGTCCACCGATTTCGATGCGGCTTTCGGCAACACCATTATAAAAACATAAGGAATGTTTTATTATCGGTTACTATTTGCACTACAGTTACTCTTTAAGCATCATCTTCTTTTGGTATTGCCTTAATAGGGTCATAAACCTTAAGACCCTTCCATCTACGAAGAGTGTTTGATTTTTCCATATCTTGGTCTTAGAGAAGATTTTTGAAATTTCAGTCAATTCGACCCTTTTTGGCCCCATCCGTCAGCCCCGGGGATCAGTCAGAGCATGTGCAAACCATCCAATACTGATAATGCTAACCAAAATTGAATTACTTCCAATAGAAATTAAACAAGTGTTGGTCCAAAATGTGATTTCCCTATATACACTATAGTAAAGTTTACCCCCTCCCCAGGTAGAGCACCTTAAGGCCCTTCTATCCATGGAGAGTGTTTGATTCTACCATATCAGGGTCTTAAGAAGAAGATTTTTGAAATTTTAGTAAATTTGGCCCTTTGTGGCCCAGCCCCTCAGGCCCCTGTGGGCTGGGGACCAAATCAGCCACAATTTGTTTTGACCTTTGGCAATGAAAGGTTTCTGCAAAATTTCATTGAAATTGGTTAAGGGGTTTTGGAGAAGAAGTCGAAAATGTAAATTGTTTACGGACGCACGACGGACGACGCCGGACAAAAGGCGATCACAATCGGTCACTTGAGTCTTTGTCTCAGTTGACCTAAAAAGTCGGCGAAACCTTCCTTCAGGAACGTTCCATTTTGAAAAGCCGAACTGAACGAATGATTATGATAAACAATAAAGTAAAAAGATATTGACAAATATGAACAAAAGTTGGAAACACATTCAATGAATGAATTTAATTTTAATTAAGTAAAGTAAAAAGTACCTGTTTTGACCAAGAGACCATAGAACTGTAAACTGGAGTGCCTTTGTCCTCCCTCCCCTTCTAGGAACGCTCGTGACGATGTTCGACACTGACCGTTCTCAGAGTCGTAGGATACGGCCACGCAACATCGCTTGACCACACAAGCTAGCACGCACTGAACCGGGGATGTGACGTCCTCGGTCTCAATATTCGATTCGGTCATGTTTGGTTCTGTTGTTCCAAACCTGCGGCCGAAATGGTCCTGGTTTAACTGTCCGATTGATGAGCGGCATAGGATGAACAACCACAAAATTACAAGAAGATATCTTGACATTTTAAAAGTGAACTACAATTACAATCTCACCAGTTTCTTACTGCGAGGACTTCGAGCTGCTGAATTATAAATGATATGATTTTATTGTAGGGAGGAGTTTTATTCTGTCATTTGTGTTATACTGCCAATAGAACGCATGAACAGTAAATTATTGATATATCGTTAATGTCTCGCCAATAGATTTGTATATACTCCACTGCGATAAACACAATGTACACAAAACTGTATCTGTATATGTACATAGCACTCTGCTACATTTTCCCCGATTTAACTGTGATCTATGTAGTCCAAATAGTGGCTTTTCATTCTCATACCGGTTTAAATCCGTAGCACTCATCTTAACCCACTTCATCATTGATGTGTTATTCACGACACGGGGATAAATGAGTCTTGTTAAGGCTGAATTCGTTTGAAGCAGCTCTGTCCTTCCGACGCAAAACACCGTGTACTGTAGTGCTCCATTTTCTTGAAAAAACTAAAACCAGATGTATAACGCAGTAATATTGACAATATTATATACGACAAATAACAATCATATATTTATGAACCCAATTGCATCAGTGTCATTTTTACTCGGCCTTTCTCGCATAGCATTAAATGGAACTATTGTAAGAAGCAAACATTTATATGACGTTAGGCTGTCTCCAGATATTGCGCTTCCACTGACGATACAGAAACGTCAGCACAGCGAACTATAGGAATAACCTTGTTTAAATTAACATATATACTACTCACATTTTGCTAAGGATCACCTATATTTTGAACAAAAAATCAGAATGTTAGAAAGGATATTATTTTTCTTCCGTACTGTTTTGGGTGAATATGTTAGCTTTCCGAATCGTCATGTGTGGGTGTGTTCAGTCAACCATAAAGCGCGTGCACGCTTTTCCACGTGTACACTCCTTTCAAAAGCTAAGCTAGACTAAGTAAAGCGTTGTTCAAATTGTTAAGGAAATCAATTTGATGAGTATTCTTTGCGTGTTTTTGTTTTAATATGGCACAAAGACGAACCAGACAACGATAAATGAATAGGGGCATCGGAATGCTGCTAGTTAGCATGCATTAACGTCAGGTTGCAGCAGACCTTGCTGGTGTCTCAAAGTGTGGTGACAAGAGTGTGGAATCGTTTTAAAACTAAAGGAAACCCTTCCAGACATCATGCTGGAGGACGTTCTATGGCTAAAACGCAGCTAAAGACCGACTTTGCTCATACAGACAAGGCATCACAGGTTACAGCTTTTTACAGCTTTACGAAATGACCTCTTAAATGCTTCTAGTACCCAGGTCGCCACTCAGCCAGTTAGGAACCGTCTTCATGATTGATGCTTGTTTAAGGTCACGTAGACCAGTAATACGAGTTCCCTGAATTGCCCGCCATGTTAGGTACCGATTAGATTGGGCCCAAGCTCACAGCACTTGGACTCTTCAGGAATGGGAACCGGTTCTTTTTACTGAAAAGTCCAGATTCTGTCTCGACTTCACCGACAGCCGCGTTCGAGTATGGAGACAACCTGGGGAGAAGTTCCAGCCAGGTAACGGTATTGAACATGACCGATATGGCGGAGGTTCAGTGATGGTGCGGGGAGGCAAAAGCCTTCATGGGAAAATATACCTCTCTACAGCAAGAGACTATTCAACGAATGGATTGACCAGCCCGCTCGCCGAATCTAAATCCCATCGAGCGTGTGTGCGACATGCTGCAGACAGTTTTCTCTGCCAGAAATGTTCAGCCAAGAACGCTCCATGAGCTGGGAACAGCTTTGGTAGCCGAGTGGAACGCTATCCCACAATGGAATTGTGCATGCTGATGAATTAAAAGAACAATCAATTTTTCCAAAAAACACCTCAGTTTAAACCAAATAAAATATTTATTTTCACATATGTCCAAAAATAAAAGTGAGCCTTAGCAAAATGTGAGCAGTATATATAATTACTATGATTATGCCGACTGGAATTCTTTTTCAAATACTGAAAGTATTGATATCGGCATAAACATTAAAAAGAATGTTATACGCCTTTATATATGCAGAATATGTTTTATTTTCATTTGGAATTTTTAAAAAATGAGTGTACTATTCCACAAAATCTAACAGTATCCTAAAATTAACATTCGACTTTATCGAAAGGATTTCTCGATATTGTTGCACCGCTTTAGCACGTAGACTCAGTACCCAGTTTAGAAACATTTTGGCAATTTTGATGCACCCAAAAACATAATCGTCTAAAATGTCAAACACCGATCGACGAATGACCTGAACCTTGATTCAAACTCTTGTTTATGTATCTGACTATGTTATGTGCTGTCCGATATCTACTCTATGCACAACGCGCTGCCTTCGCCACCAATTCTTCCTAAGTAATGCTTCTGTAATACCTAGGACCAAATTCACCATACCAACTGCTTCTGCTGATTCCATCGTTGTACGTGTGATGTTTCGAATCCATTTCTGCTATATATATTTGTATCAACTATTTCGTTCAAAGCATTTCAATCAGGTATTTTTATCCCTTCCGTCCAATCCAAGTCTCAATTCCGGCATTTCTCATATTCTGCTCTTCTGGTCTTTCCAACGGTCATCGCCAATCCATCTTTTGCCATTTCGAGTCCTTCCCCAAATGATGATATGATGTAATTTTGATTGTTTTGTTTTAAATGTTTATAGTGTTAAAACTTGCAGGTACTCTAAACTACCTGAGAAGACATTTGTTGGCATTCCTTACAAAAGCCTCTACTGTAGTTGTGACCTCATTTTGTGTTAGACGAGGAAAAAGGAAGAAGCCCTTGTTGGTAAATCCATGTCTTATATATATAGTCAGTACAACCTTCTGATCAACCTTCCTAAGTTGTCTTCCCTCTCGGTTTGCAATTGTATGAAGTTTGGTGTCTGTTAAGCTAGCACCGATCTACTTTTCTGGGGTGGAGGGCTATCGAGTTTCTTTAAATGAAGTTTTCAAACAAAATACACTCGAAAGTGTGCGGTGTCATAAACCCCTCCATCTGGCCAAGACATGGGCTGCATACCATACATGTAGAACATTGTCTTTCGGGGTTTTACATGGCTTTTAAAAACCTTCATATGCTTTCGAAGGTAGATTCATGACTTTCATTTCAAGAAACTCGAAAGCTCTCCACCCCAGGCAGCTAGTTAAATATCACGGAGGAGCAAAACACCAGGGGCTACGCTCACTAACGCTCTCTGCACTCCTTGAATATATCATGGCAAAATTGAAGGCACGCTGCCAGTTATTTGATTGGTCTCAGGTCAAAGAAAAACCTATTCGCTAGGCTGATACCTGTCATTTGAAGATAACAAAGGAATGACATCAGATTCAAAAGCAGGTCAATTGTACCGTTACGCAATATATCAAACTAGTCTTCTGGTCTTATCCATGAGGTGGCGCACACTCAGCTTTCAATTTTGTCATGGCATTCTCTCCCCCCCCCCCAGGTGTAGAGAATAGGGAAGACTTTTCTTACGTGAAGAAACTCTGCTTTTGAGAAGACGTTTGCTCTATTCCTGTGTGGAGGCAACATTTCTGTACCTGATTGAAGATAGCTGTGTGTTTTTTTTTCTACACGGAGTCAGATGTATACATTGTATCTAACTTTGGGGAATTGGCATGAAGCCTGAAGTGACCTAAACATAAGTGCTTAGGGCCCACGGACATTTGTAATGCCTGAGGTAGCAGAGTACAGTAGAAATGGCTTGATCCTAAAAATAAAGGGCATGTCTCGGATAAACATGGATATCGGATTCATCCTGCACAACACACCTACATATATATATATTTATTAACTACATTTTGAACATTTGTTTTTAGAAGAATGATTTTTTTTTCAAAAAGTGATTTCCCCAGATTTGAGACTTGTGAATACCATGGTTACCACATCAAATCAAAGTACTGAAAGTACTGAAAGCTAAGGCAAAAGATATATATATATTATTTTTGGAATGGACAACAAAATAAAGACAAAGTTCCCATCATATTGTACAGAAGGATTTACTGTTAATTTGTTATGAATCAAAGTTTTATGTAAAAGTGTACCACTGTGAAGTTATTCTTCTTGTGTGTACAGTATATCTTTATAGGTTTGT